>NW_018745613.1:0-27277 GCF_001683475.1 Chenopodium quinoa
AGCTTTGTTTGAATGTTTTTGACTTTCATTTGATTCAATTAGCTTTGTAGAATGTATTTGACTTTTATTTGATTTAATTAGCTTTGTTTGAATGTATTTGACTCTCATTTGATTCAAATAGCTTTGTTTGAATGTGTTTCACTTTCATTTAATTCAATTAGCTTTGTAGAATGCATTTCACTTTCATTTTGTTCAAATAGCTTTGTTTGAATGTGTTTGACTTTCATTTGATACAATTAGCTTTGTAGAATGTATTTGACTGTCATTTGATTAAAATAGCTTTGTTTGAATGTGTTTGACTTTCATTTTATTCAATTAGCTTAGTAGAATGTATTTGACTTTCATTTGATTCAAATAGCTTTGTTTGAATGTGTTTGACTTTCATTTGTTTCAATTAGCTTTGTAGAATTTATTTGACTTTCACTTGATTCGAAAGCTTTGTTGAATGTGTTTGACTTTCGTTAAATTCAATTAGTTTATTTTAAATGTGTTTGACTTTAATTTAATTCAATTAGCTTTGTAGAATGTATTTGACTTCCATTTGATTCAATTAGCTTTGTTTGAATGTGTTTGACTTTTATATGATTCAATTAGCTTTGTAGAATGTATTTGACTTTTATTTGATTTAATTAGCTTTGTTTGAATGTGTTTGACTTTCTTTGATTCAATTATAGAATGTATTTGACTTTCATTTGAATCAAATAACTTTGTTTGACTTTGACTTTTATTTGATTCAATTTGCTTTGGAGAATGTATTTGACTTTCATTTTTCAATAGCTTTTTTGAATGTGTTTGACTTTCATTTGATTCAATTAGCTTTGTTTGAATGTGTTTGACTTTCATTTGATTCAATTAGCTTTGTAGAATGTATTTGACTTTCATTTGATTCAAATAGCTTTGTTTGAATGTGTTTGACTTTCAATTGATTCAATTAGCTTTGTAGAATGTGTTTGACTGTCATTTGATTCAAATACCTTTGTTTGAATGTGTTTGAATTTCATTTAGATCAATTTGCTTTGTAGAATGCATTTCACTTTCATTTGATTTATATAGCTTTGTTTGAATGTGTTTGACTTTCATTTAAATTAAAAAGCTTTTTTTGAATGTGTTTGACTTTCGTTTGATTTAAAAGGCTTTGTTTGAATGTGTTTGACTTTCATTTGATTCAATTAGCTTTTTAGAATGTATTTTACTTTTATTTGATTTAATTAGCTTTGTTTGAATTTATTTGTTTGATTAGCTTTGTTTGAATGTGTTTGACTTTCATTTGATTCAATTAGCTTTGTAGAATGTATTTCACTTTCATTTGATTCAAATAGCTTTATTTGAATGTGTTTGACTTTCATTTGATTCAATTAGCTTTGTAGAATGTATTTGACTTTCATTTGATTCGCTTTGTTTGAATGTGTTTGACTTTCATTTGATTCAATTAGCTTTGTTTGAATGTTTGACTTTAATTTAATTCAATTAGCTTTGTAGAATGTATTAGACTTTTATTTGATTTAATTAGCTTTGTTTGAATGTATTTGACTCTCATTTGATTCAAATAGCTTTGTTTGAATGTGTTTGACTTCATTTGATTCAAATAGCTTTGTTTGAATGTGTGACTTTCATTTCATTCAATTAGCTTTGTAGAATGTATTTGACTTTCATTTGATTCAAATAGCTTTTTTTGAATGTGTTTGACTTTCATTTGATTCAATTAGCTTTGTAGAATGTATTTGACTTTCATTTGATTTAAATCTGACTTTCATTTGAATTAGCTTTGTTTGAATGTGTTTGACTTTAATTTATACTTTCAATTTAGCTTTTTAGAATGTATTAGACTTTTATTTGATTTAATTAGCTTTGTTTGAATGTATTTGACTCTCATTTGATTCAAATAGCTTTGTTTGAATGTGTTTGACTTTCATTTGATTCAATTAGCTTGTAGAATGTATTTGACTTTCATTTGATTCAAATAGCTTTATTTGAATGTGTTTGACTTTCATTTGATTCAATTAGCTTTGTAGAATGTTATTGACTTTTCATTTAATTACGAAATCTTTGTTTGAATGTGTTTGACTTTCATTTGATTCAATTAGCTTTTGTTTTGAATGTGTTTTGACTTTCATTTGATTCAATTAGCTTTGTAGAATGTAATGACTTTCATTCGATTAAAATAGGCTTTGTTTGAATGTGCTTGACTTTCATTTGATTCAATTAGCTTTGTTTGAAATGTGTTTTGACTTTCATTTGATTCAATTAGCTTTTGTTGAATGTATTTGACTTTCATTTGATTCAATTAGCTTTGTTTGAATGTGTTTGACTTTCATTTGATTCAATTTGCTTTGTTGAATGTATTTTGACTTTCAGTTGATTCAACTAGCTTTGTTTGAATGTGTTTTGACTTTCATTTGATTCAATTAGCTTTGTAGAATGTATTTGACTTTTATTTGATTTAATTAGCTTTGTTTGAATGTATTTGACTCTCATTTGATTCAAAATAGCTTTGTTTGAATGTGTTTCACTTTCATTTGATTCAATTAGCTTTGTAGAATGCATTTCACTTTCATTTTATTCAAATAGCTTTGTTTGAATGTGTTTGACTTTCATTTGAGACAATTAGCTTTGTAGAATGTATTTGACTGTCATTTGATTAAAAAAGCTTTGTTTGAATATGTTTGTCTTTCATTTGATTCAATTAGCTTAGTAGAATGTATTTGACTTTCATTTGATTCAAATAGCTTTGTTTGAATGTGTTTTGACTTTCATTTGTTTCAATTAGCTTTGTAGAATTTATTTGACTTTCACTTGATTCAAAAGCTTTGTTTGAATGTGTTTGACTTTCGTTAAATTCAATTAGTTTATTTTAAATGTGTTTGACTTTAATTTAATTCAATTTGCTTTGGAGAATGTATTTGACTTTCATTTTCTTCAAATAGCTTTGTTTGAATGTGTTTGACTTTCATTTTGATTCAATTTAGCTTTGTTTGAATGTGTTTTGACTTTCATTTGATTCAATTAGCTTTGAAGAATGTATTTTGACTGTCATTTGATTCAAACAGCTTTGTTTGAATGTGTTTTGACTTTCAATTGATTCAATTAGCTTTGTAGAATGTGTTTGACTGTCATTTTGATTCAAATACCTTTGTTTGAATGTGTTTGAATTTCATTTTAATCAATTTGCTTTGTAGAATGCATTTCAACTTTCATTTGATTTATATAGCTTTGTTTGAATGTGTTTGACTTTTATTTAAATTAAAAAGCTTTGTTTGAATGTGTTTGACTTTCGTTTGATTAGGCTTTGTTTGAATTTGTTTGACTTTCATTTGATTCAATTAGCTTTTTAGAATGTATTTTACTTTTATTTGATTTAATTAGCTTTGTTTGAATTTATTTGACTCTCCTTTGATTCAAATAGCTTTGTTTGAATGTGTTTGACTTTCATTTTGATTCAAATAGCTTTGTAGAATGTATTTCACTTTCATTTGATTCAAATAGCTTTGTTTGAATGTGTTTGACTTTCATTTGATTCAATTAGCTTTGTAGAATGTATTTGACTTTCATTTGATTCGAAATCTTTGTTTGAATGTGTTTGACTTTCATTTTGATTCAATTAGCTTTGTTTGAATGTGTTTGACTTTAATTTAATTCAATTAGCTTTGTAGAATGTATTAGACTTTTTATTTAATTTAATTAGCTTTGTTTGAATGTATTTGACTCTCATTTGATTCAAATAGCTTTGTTTGAATGTGTTTGACTTTCATTTGATTCAAATAGCTTTGTTTGAATGTGTTTGACTTTCATTTGATTCAATTAGCTTTGTAGAATGTATTTTGACTCTCATTTGATTCAAATAGCTTTGTTTGAATGCGTTTAACTTTCATTTGATTCAATTAGCTTTGTAGAATACATTTCACTTTCATTTAATTTAAACAACTTTGTTTGAATGTGTTTGACATTCATTTGACTCAAATAGCTTTATTTGATTGCGTTTTACTTTCATTTGATACAATTAGATTTGTAGAACGTATTTGACTTTCATTTGATTCAAATAGCTTTGTTTGAATGTGTTTGACTTTCATTTGATTCAATTAGCTTTGTAGAATGTATTTGACTTTCATTTTTGTCAAATAACTTTGTTTGACTGTGTTTGACTTTCATTTGTTTCAATTTGCTTTGTAGAATGTATTTGACTTTCGTTTTCTTCAAATAGCTTTGTTTGAATGCGATTAACTTTCATTTGATTCAATTAGCTTTGTAGAATGCATTTCACTTTCATTTGATTTAAATAACTTTGTTTGAATGTGTTTTGACTTTCATTTGATTCAAATAGCTTTATTTGAATGTGTTTGACTTTCATTTGATACAATTAGCTTTGTTGAACGTATTTGACATTCATTTGATTAAAATAGCTTTGTTTAAATATGTTTGACTTTCAATTGATTCAATTAGCTTTGTAGAATGTATTTGACTTTTATTTGAGTCAAATAGCTTTGTTTGAATGTGTTTCACTTTCATTTGGTTCAATTAGCTTTGTAGAATGTATTTGACTTTTATTTGATTTAATTAGCTTTGTTTGAATGTATTTGACTCTCATTTGATTCAAATAGCTTTGTTTGAATGTGTTTCACTTTCATTTGATTCAATTAGCTTTGTAGAATGCATTACACTTTCATTTTATTCAAATAGCTTTGTTTGAATGTGTTTGACTTTCATTTTAATTAAAAAGCTTTTTTTGAATGTGTTTGACTTTCGTTTGATTTAAAAGGCTTTGTTTGAATGTGTTTGACTTTCATTTGATTCAATTAGCTTTTTAGAATGTATTTTAATTTTATTTGATTTAATTAGCTTTGTTTGAATTTATTTGACTCTCCTTTGATTCAAATAGCTTTGTTTGAATGTGTTTGACTTTCATTTGATTCAATTAGCTTTGTAGAATGTATTTCACTTTCATTTGATTCAAATAGCTTTATTTGAATGTGTTTGACTTTCATTTGATTCAATTAGCTTTGTAGAATGTATTTGACTTTCATTTGATTCGAAATCTTTGTTTAAAATGTGTTTGACTTTCATTTGATTCAATTAGCTTTGTTTGAATGTGTTTGACTTTAATTTAATTCAATTAGCTTTGTAGAATGTATTACACTTTTATTTGATTTAATTAGCTTTGTTTGAATGTATTTGACTCTCATTTGATTCAAATAGCTTTGTTTTGAATGTGTGTGACTTTCATTTGATTCAACTAGCTTTGTTTGAATGTGTTTGACTTTCATTTGATTCAATTAGCTTTGTAGAATGTATTTGACTCTCATTTGATTCAAATAGCTTTGTTTGAATGCGTTTAACTTTCATTTGATTCAATTAGCTTTGTAGAATACATTTCACTTTCATTTAATTTAAACAACTTTGTTTGAATGTGTTTGACATTCATTTGACTCAAATAGCTTTATTTGATTGCGTTTTACTTTCATTTGATACAATTAGATTTGTAGAACGTATTTGACTTTCATTTGATTCAAATAGCTTTGTTTGAAATGTGTTTGACTTTAATTTAATTCAATTAGCTTTGTAGAATGTATTACACTTTTATTTGATTTAATTAGCTTTGTTTGAATGTATTTGACTCTCATTTGATTCAAATAGCTTTGTTTGAATGTGTGTGACTTTCATTTGATTCAAATAGCTTTGTTTGAATGTGTTTGACTTTCATTTGATTCAATTAGCTTTGTAGAATGTATTTGACTCTCATTTGATTCAAATAGCTTTGTTTGAATGCGTTTAACTTTAATTTGATTCAATTAGCTTTGTAGAATACATTTCACTTTCATTTAATTTAAACAACTTTGTTTGAATGTGTTTGACATTCATTTGACTCAAATAGCTTTATTTGATTGCGTTTTACTTTCATTTGATACAATTAGATTTGTAGAACGTATTTGACTTTCATTTGATTCAAATAGCTTTGTTTGAATGTGTTTGACTTTCATTTGATTCAATTAGCTTTGTAGAATGTATTTGACTTTCATTTTTGTCAAATAACTTTGTTTAACTGTGTTTGACTTTCATTTGTTTCAATTTGCTTTGTAGAATATATTTGACTTTCGTTTTCTTCAAATAGCTTTGTTTGAATGCGTTAACTTTCATTTGATTCAATTAGCTTTGTAGAATGCATTTCACTTTCATTTGATTTAAATTACTTTGTTTGAATGTGTTTCACTTTCATTTGATTCAAATAGCTTTATTTGAATGTGTTTGACTTTCATTTGATGCAATTAGCTTTGTTGAACGTATTTGACATTCATTTGATTAAAATAGCTTTGTTTAAATATGTTTGACTTTCATTTGATTCAATTAGCTTTAGTTGAATGTGTTTGTCTTTCATTTGATTCAATTTGCTTTGTTGAATGTATTTGACTTTCAGTTGATTCAACTAGCTTTGTTTGAATGTGTTTGACTTTCATTTGATTCAATTAGCTTTGTAGAATGTATTTGACTTTTATTTGATTTAATTAGCTTTGTTTGAATGTATTTGACTCTCATTTGATTCAAATAGCTTTGTTTGAATGTGTTTCACTTTCATTTGATTCAATTAGCTTTATAGAATGCATTTCACTTTCATTTTATTCAAATAGCTTTGTTTGAATGTGTTTGACTTTCATTTGATTAAAATAGCTTTGTTTGAATGTGTTTGACTTTCATTTGATTCAATTAGCTTAGTAAAATGTATTTGACTTTCATTTGATTCAAATAGCATTGTTTGAATGTGTTTGACTTTCATTTGTTTCATTTAGCTTTGTAGAATTTATTTGACTTTCACTTGATTCGAAAGCTTTGTTTGAATGTGTTTGACTTTTGTTAAATTCAATTAGCTTATTTTAAATGTGTTTGACTTTAATTTAATTCAATTAGCTTTGTAGAATGTATTTGACTTCCATTAGATTCAATTGGCTTTGTTTGAATATGTTTGACTTTTATACGATTCAATTAGCTTTGTAGAATGCATTTCACTTTTATTTGATTTAATTAGCTTTGTTTGAATGTGTTTGACTTTCATTTGATTCAATTAGCTTTGTAGAATGTATTTGACTTTCATTTGAATCAAATAACTTTGTTTGATTGTGTTTGACTTTTATTTGATTCAATTTGCTTTGGAGAATGTATTTGACTTTCATTTTCTTCAAATAGCTTTGTTTGAATGTGTTTGACTTTCATTTGATTCAATTAGCTTTGTTTGAATGTGTTTGACTTTCATTTGATTCAATTAGCTTTGTAGAATGTATTTGACTTTCATTTGATTCAAATAGCTTTGTTTGAATGTGTTTGACTTTCATTTGATACAATTAGCTTTGTAGAATGTATTTGACTTCCATTTGATTCAAATAGCTTTGTTTGAATGTTTTAGACTTTCATTTGATTCAAATAGTTTTGTAGAATGCATTTCACTTTCATTTGATTTAAATAACTATGTTTATTGAAAGTTGTTTGAATTTTTCATTTGATTCAATAGTGAATTAGCCTTTATTTTGAATGTGTGTTTCTTTATTCTCACTTTCATTTGATTCAATTAGCTTTGTAGAATGTATTAGACTTTTATTTGATTTAATTAGCTTTGTTTTAATGTATTTGACTCTCATTTGATTCAAATAGCTTTGTTTAAATGTGTTTGACTTTAATTTGATTCAAATAGCTTTGTTTGAATGTGTTTTACTTTCATTTGATTAAATTAGCTTTGTAGAATGTATTTGACTTTCATTTGATTAAAATAGCTTTGTTTGAATGTGTTTGACTTTCATTTGATTCAAATAGCTTTATTTGAATGTGTTTGACTTTCATTTGATGCAATTAGCTTTGTTGAACGTATTTGAAATTCATTTGATTAAAATAGCTTTGTTTAAATATGTTTGACTTTCATTTGATTCAATTAGCTTTAGTTGAATGTGTTTGACTTTCATTTGATTCAATTTGCTTTGTTGAATGTATTTGACTTTCAGTTGATTCAACTAGCTTTGTTTGAATGTGTTTGACTTTCATTTGATTCAATTAGCTTTGTAGAATGTATTTGACTTTTATTTGATTTAATTAGCTTTGTTTGAATGTATTTCACTCTCATTTGATTCAAATAGCTTTGTTTGAATGTGTTTCACTTTCATTTGATTCAATTAGCTTTGTAGAATGCATTTCACTTTCATTTTATTCAAATAGCTTTGTTTGAATGTGTTTGACTTTCATTTGATACAATTAGCTTTGTAGAATGTATTTGACTTTTATTTGATTTTATTAGCTTTGTTTGAATGTGTTTGACTTTCATTTGATTCAATTAGCTTTGTAGAATGTATTTGACTTTCATTTGAATCAAATAATTTTGTTTGACTGTGTTTGACTTTTATTTGATTCAATTTGCTTTGGAGAATGTATTTGACTTTCATTTTCTTCAAATAGCTTTGTTTGAATGTGTTTGACTTTCATTTGATTCAATTAGCTTTGTTTGAATGTGTTTGACTTTCATTTGATTCAATTAGCTTTGTAGAATGTATTTGACTTTCATTTGATTCAAATAGCTTTGTTTGAATGTGTTTGACTTTCATTTGATACAATTAGCTTTGTAGAATGTATTTGACTTCCATTTGATTCAAATAGCTTTGTTTGAATGTGTTTAACTTTCATTTGATTCAATTAGCTTTGTAGAATGCATTTCACTTTAATTTGATTTAATTAGCTTTGTTTTATTGTATTTGACTCTCATTTGATTCAAATAGCTTTGTTTGAATGTGTTTTACTTTCATTTGATTCAAATTAGCTTTGTAGAATGTATTTGACTTCATTTGTTTTTTTTTTGAATGTTTTACTTCATTTGATTCAATTAGCTTTGTTTGAATGTGTTTGACTTTCATTTGTTTCAATTTGCTTTGTAGAATGTATTTGACTTTCATTTTCTTCAAATAGCTTTGTTTGAATGCGTTTAACTTTCATTTGATTCAATTAGCTTTGTAGAATGCATTTCACTTTCATTTGATTTAAATAACTTTGTTTGAATGCGTTTGACTTTCATTTGATTCAAATAGCTTTATTTGAATGTGTTTGACTTTCATTTGATACAATTAGCTTTGTTGAACGTATTTGACATTCATTTGATTAAAATAGCTTTGTTTAAATATGTTTGACTTTCATTTGATTCAATTAGCTTTAGTTGAATGTGTTTGACTTTCATTTGATTCAATTTGCTTTCTTGAATGTATTTGACTTTCAGTTGATACAATTAGCATTGTTTGAATGTGTTTGACTTTCATTTGATTCAATTAGCTTTGTAGAATGTATTTGACTTTTATTTGATTTAATTAGCTTTGTTTGAATGTATTTGACTCTCATTTGATTCAAATAGCTTTGTTTGAATGTGTTTCACTTTCATTTGATTCAATTAGCTTTGTAGAATGCATTTCACTTTCATTTTATTCAAATAGCTTTGTTAGAATGTGTTTGACTTTCATTTGATACAATTAGCTTTGTAGAATGTATTTGACTGTCATTTGATTAAAGTAGCTTTGTTTGAATGTGTTTGACTTTCATTTGATTCAATTAGCTTAGTAGAATGTATTTGACTTTCATTTGATTCAAATAGCTTTGTTTGACTGTGTTTGACTTTCATTTGTTTCAATTAGCTTTGTAGAATGTATTTGACTTTTATTTGATTTAATTAGCTTTGTTTGAATGTGTTTGACTTTCATTTGATTCAATTAGCTTTGTAGAATGTATTTGACTTTCATTTGAATCAAATAACTTTGTTTGACTGTGTTTGACTTTTATTTGATTCAATTTGCTTTGGAGAATGTATTTGACTTTCATTTTCTTCAAATAGCTTTGTTTGAATGTGTTTGACTTTCATTTGATTCAATTAGCTTTGTTTGAATGTGTTTGACTTTCATTTGATTCAATTAGCTTTGTAGAATGTATTTGACTTTCATTTGATTCAAATAGCTTTGTTTGAATGTGTTTGACTTTCATTTGATACAATTAGCTTTGTAGAATGTATTTTACTTCCATTTGATTCAAATAGCTTTGTTTGAAAGTTTTTAGACTTTCATTTGATTCAAATAGTTTTGTAGAATGCATTTCACTTTCATTTGATTTAAATAACTATGTTTGAAAGTGTTTGATTTTCATTTGATTCAAATAGCTTTATATGAATGTGTTTCACTTTCATTTGATTCAATTAGCTTTGTAGAATGTATTTGACTTTCATTTGATTCAAAATATTTGTTTGAATGTGTTTGACTTTCATTTGATTCAATTAGCTTTGTTTGAATGTGTTTGACTTTAATTTAATTCAATTAGCTTTGTAGAATGTATTAGACTTTAATTTGATTTAATTAGCTTTGTTTTAATGTATTTGACTCTCATTTGATTCAAATAGCTTTGTTTGAATGTGTTTTACTTTCATTTGATTCAATTAGCTTTGTAGAATGTATTTGACCTTCATTTGATTAAAATAGCTTTGTTTGAATGTGCTTGACTTTCATTTGATTCAATTAGCTTTGTTTGAATGTGTTTGACTTTCATTTGATTCAATTAGCTTTGTTGAATGTATTTGACTCTCATTTGATTCAATTAGCTTTGTTTGAATGTGTTTGACTTTCATTTGTTTCAATTTGCTTTGTAGAATGTATTTGACTTTCATTTTCTTCAAATAGCTTTGTTTGAATGCGTTTAACTTTCATTTGATTCAATTAGCTTTGTAGAATGCATTTCACTTTCATTTGATTTAAATAACTTTGTTTGAATGCGTTTGACTTTCATTTGCTTCAAATAGCTTTATTTGAATGTGTTTGACTTTCATTTGATACAATTAGCTTTGTTGAACGTATTTGACATTCATTTGATTAAAATAGCTTTGTTTAAATATGTTTGACTTTCATTTGATTCAATTAGCTTTAGTTGAATGTGTTTGACTTTCATTTGATTCAATTTGCTTTCTTGAATGTATTTGACTTTCAGTTGATTCAAT
This sequence comes from Chenopodium quinoa, assembly GCF_001683475.1. Classification (NCBI taxonomy): domain Eukaryota; kingdom Viridiplantae; phylum Streptophyta; class Magnoliopsida; order Caryophyllales; family Amaranthaceae; genus Chenopodium; species Chenopodium quinoa. The sequence goes on from NW_018745613.1 coordinate 10,985, forward strand.
TAGCATTGTTTGAATGTGTTTGACTTTCATTTGATTCAATTAGCTTTGTAGAATGTATTTGACTTTTATTTGATTTAATTAGCTTTGTTTGAATGTATTTGACTCTCATTTGATTCAAATAGCTTTGTTTGAATGTGTTTCACTTTCATTTGATTCAATTAGCTTTGTAGAATGCATTTCACTTTCATTTTATTCAAATAGCTTTGTTTGAATGTGTTTGACTTTCATTTGATACAATTAGCTTTGTAGAATGTATTTGACTGTCATTTGATTAAAGTAGCTTTGTTTGAATGTGTTTGACTTTCATTTGATTCAATTAGCTTAGTAGAATGTATTTGACTTTCATTTGATTCAAATAGCTTTGTTTGACTTTCATTTGATTCAATTAGCTTTGTAGAATGTATTTGACTTTTATTTGATTTAATTAGCTTTGTTTGAATGTATTTGACTCTCATTTGACTCAAATAGCTTTGTTTGAATGTGTTTCACTTTCATTTGATTCAATTAGCTTTGTAGAATGCATTTCACTTTCATTTTATTCAAATAGCTTTGTTTGAATGTGTTTGACTTTCATTTGATACAATTAGCTTTGTAGAATGTATTTGACTTTTATTTGATTTAATTAGCTTTGTTTGAATGTGTTTGACTTTCATTTGATTCAATTAGCTTTGTAGAATGTATTTGACTTTCATTTGAATCAAATAACTTTGTTTGACTGTGTTTGACTTTTATTTGATTCAATTTGCTTTGGAGAATGTATTTGACTTTCATTTTCTTCAAATAGCTTTGTTTGAATGTGTTTGAATTTCATTTGATTCAATTAGCTTTGTTTGAATGTGTTTGACTTTCATTTGATTCAATTAGCTTTGTAGAATGTATTTGACTTTCATTTGATTCAAATAGCTTTGTTTGAATGTGTTTGACTTTCATTTGATACAATTAGCTTTGTAGAATGTATTTGACTTCCATTTGATTCAAATAGCTTTGTTTGAATGTTTTAGACTTTCATTTGATTCAAATAGTTTTGTAGAATGCATTTCACTTTCATTTGATTTAAATAACTATGTTTGAAAGTGTTTGATTTTCATTTGATTCAAATAGCTTTATATGAATGTGTTTCACTTTCATTTGATTCAATTAGCTTTGTAGAATGTATTTGACTTTCATTTGATTCAAAATATTTGTTTGAATGTGTTTGACTTTCATTTGATTCAATTAGCTTTGTTTGAATGTGTTTGACTTTAATTTAATTCAATTAGCTTTGTAGAATGTATTAGACTTTAATTTGATTTAATTAGCTTTGTTTTAATGTATTTGACTCTCATTTGATTCAAATAGCTTTGTTTGAATGTGTTTTACTTTCATTTGATTCAATTAGCTTTGTAGAATGTATTTGACCTTCATTTGATTAAAATAGCTTTGTTTGAATGTGCTTGACTTTCATTTGATTCAATTAGCTTTGTTTGAATGTGTTTGACTTTCATTTGATTCAATTAGCTTTGTTGAATGTATTTGACTCTCATTTGATTCAATTAGCTTTGTTTGAATGTGTTTGACTTTCATTTGTTTCAATTTGCTTTGTAGAATGTATTTGACTTTCATTTTCTTCAAATAGCTTTGTTTGAATGCGTTTAACTTTCATTTGATTCAATTAGCTTTGTAGAATGCATTTCACTTTCATTTGATTTAAATAACTTTGTTTGAATGCGTTTGACTTTCATTTGATTCAAATAGCTTTATTTGAATGTGTTTGACTTTCATTTGATACAATTAGCTTTGTTGAACGTATTTGACATTCATTTGATTAAAATAGCTTTGTTTAAATATGTTTGACTTTCATTTGATTCAATTAGCTTTAGTTGAATGTGTTTGACTTTCATTTTATTCAATTTGCTTTCTTGAATGTATTTGACTTTCAGTTGATTCAATTAGCATTGTTTGAATGTGTTTGACTTTCATTTGATTCAATTAGCTTTGTAGAATGTATTTGACTTTTATTTGATTTAATTAGCTTTGTTTGAATGTATTTGACTCTCATTTGATTCAAATAGCTTTGTTTGAATGTGTTTCACTTTCATTTGATTCAATTAGCTTTGTAGAATGCATTTCACTTTCATTTTATTCAAATAGCTTTGTTTGAATGTGTTTGACTTTCATTTGATACAATTAGCTTTGTAGAATGTATTTGACTGTCATTTGATTAAAGTAGCTTTGTTTGAATGTGTTTGACTTTCATTTGATTCAATTAGCTTAGTAGAATGTATTTGACTTTCATTTGATTCATATAGCTTTGTTTGACTTTCATTTGATTCAATTAGCTTTGTAGAATGTATTTGACTTTTATTTGATTTAATTAGCTTTGTTTGAATGGATTTGACTCTCATTTGACTCAAATAGCTTTGTTTGAATGTGTTTCACTTTCATTTGATTCAATTAGCTTTGTAGAATGCATTTCACTTTCATTTTATTCAAATAGCTTTGTTTGAATGTGTTTGACTTTCATTTGATACAATTAGCTTTGTAGAATGTATTTGACTTTTATTTGATTTAATTAGCTTTGTTTGAATGTGTTTGACTTTCATTTGATTCAATTAGCTTTGTAGAATGTATTTGACTTTCATTTGAATCAAATAACTTTGTTTGACTGTGTTTGACTTTTATTTGATTCAATTTGCTTTGGAGAATGTATTTGACTTTCATTTTCTTCAAATAGCTTTGTTTGAATGTGTTTGAATTTCATTTGATTCAATTAGCTTTGTTTGAATGTGTTTGACTTTCATTTGATTCAATTAGCTTTGTAGAATGTATTTGACTTTCATTTGATTCAAATAGCTTTGTTTGAATGTGTTTGACTTTCATTTGATACAATTAGCTTTGTAGAATGTATTTGACTTCCATTTGATTCAAATAGCTTTGTTTGAATGTTTTAGACTTTCATTTGATTCAAATAGTTTTGTAGAATGCATTTCACTTTCATTTGATTTAAATAACTATGTTTGAAAGTGTTTGATTTTCATTTGATTCAAATAGCTTTATATGAATGTGTTTCACTTTCATTTGATTCAATTAGCTTTGTAGAATGTATTTGACTTTCATTTGATTCAAAATATTTGTTTGAATGTGTTTGACTTTCATTTGATTCAATTAGCTTTGTTTGAATGTGTTTGACTTTAATTTAATTCAATTAGCTTTGTAGAATGTATTAGACTTTAATTTGATTTAATTAGCTTTGTTTTAATGTATTTGACTCTCATTTGATTCAAATAGCTTTGTTTGAATGTGTTTTACTTTCATTTGATTCAATTAGCTTTGTAGAATGTATTTGACCTTCATTTGATTAAAATAGCTTTGTTTGAATGTGCTTGACTTTCATTTGATTCAATTAGCTTTGTTTGAATGTGTTTGACTTTCATTTGATTCAATTAGCTTTGTTGAATGTATTTGACTCTCATTTGATTCAATTAGCTTTGTTTGAATGTGTTTGACTTTCATTTGTTTCAATTTGCTTTGTAGAATGTATTTGACTTTCATTTTCTTCAAATAGCTTTGTTTGAATGCGTTTAACTTTCATTTGATTCAATTAGCTTTGTAGAATGCATTTCACTTTCATTTGATTTAAATAACTTTGTTTGAATGCGTTTGACTTTCATTTGATTCAAATAGCTTTATTTGAATGTGTTTGACTTTCATTTGATACAATTAGCTTTGTTGAACGTATTTGACATTCATTTGATTAAAATAGCTTTGTTTAAATATGTTTGACTTTCATTTGATTCAATTAGCTTTAGTTGAATGTGTTTGACTTTCATTTTATTCAATTTGCTTTCTTGAATGTATTTGACTTTCAGTTGATTCAATTAGCATTGTTTGAATGTGTTTGACTTTCATTTGATTCAATTAGCTTTGTAGAATGTATTTGACTTTTATTTGATTTAATTAGCTTTGTTTGAATGTATTTGACTCTCATTTGATTCAAATAGCTTTGTTTGAATGTGTTTCACTTTCATTTGATTCAATTAGCTTTGTAGAATGCATTTCACTTTCATTTTATTCAAATAGCTTTGTTTGAATGTGTTTGACTTTCATTTGATACAATTAGCTTTGTAGAATGTATTTGACTGTCATTTGATTAAAGTAGCTTTGTTTGAATGTGTTTGACTTTCATTTGATTCAATTAGCTTAGTAGAATGTATTTGACTTTCATTTGATTCATATAGCTTTGTTTGACTTTCATTTGATTCAATTAGCTTTGTAGAATGTATTTGACTTTTATTTGATTTAATTAGCTTTGTTTGAATGATTTGACTCTCATTTGACTCAAATAGCTTTGTTTGAATGTGTTTCACTTTCATTTGATTCAATTAGCTTTGTAGAATGCATTTCACTTTCATTTTATTCAAATAGCTTTGTTTGAATGTGTTTGACTTTCATTTGATACAATTAGCTTTGTAGAATGTATTTGACTTTTATTTGATTTAATTAGCTTTGTTTGAATGTGTTTGACTTTCATTTGATTCAATTAGCTTTGTAGAATGTATTTGACTTTCATTTGAATCAAATAACTTTGTTTGACTGTGTTTGACTTTTATTTGATTCAATTTGCTTTGGAGAATGTATTTGACTTTCATTTTCTTCAAATAGCTTTGTTTGAATGTGTTTGAATTTCATTTGATTCAATTAGCTTTGTTTGAATGTGTTTGACTTTCATTTGATTCAATTAGCTTTGTAGAATGTATTTGACTTTCATTTGATTCAAATAGCTTTGTTTGAATGTGTTTGACTTTCATTTGATACAATTAGCTTTGTAGAATGTATTTGACTTCCATTTGATTCAAATAGCTTTGTTTGAATGTTTTAGACTTTCATTTGATTCAAATAGTTTTGTAGAATGCATTTCACTTTCATTTGATTTAAATAACTATGTTTGAAAGTGTTTGATTTTCATTTGATTCAAATAGCTTTATATGAATGTGTTTCACTTTCATTTGATTCAATTAGCTTTGTAGAATGTATTTGACTTTCATTTGATTCAAAATATTTGTTTGAATGTGTTTGACTTTCATTTGATTCAATTAGCTTTGTTTGAATGTGTTTGACTTTAATTTAATTCAATTAGCTTTGTAGAATGTATTAGACTTTAATTTGATTTAATTAGCTTTGTTTTAATGTATTTGACTCTCATTTGATTCAAATAGCTTTGTTTGAATGTGTTTTACTTTCATTTGATTCAATTAGCTTTGTAGAATGTATTTGACCTTCATTTGATTAAAATAGCTTTGTTTGAATGTGCTTGACTTTCATTTGATTCAATTAGCTTTGTTTGAATGTGTTTGACTTTCATTTGATTCAATTAGCTTTGTTGAATGTATTTGACTCTCATTTGATTCAATTAGCTTTGTTTGAATGTGTTTGACTTTCATTTGTTTCAATTTGCTTTGTAGAATGTATTTGACTTTCATTTTCTTCAAATAGCTTTGTTTGAATGCGTTTAACTTTCATTTGATTCAATTAGCTTTGTAGAATGCATTTCACTTTCATTTGATTTAAATAACTTTGTTTGAATGCGTTTGACTTTCATTTGATTCAAATAGCTTTATTTGAATGTGTTTTGACTTTCATTTGATACAATTAGCTTTGTTGAACGTATTTGACATTCATTTGATTAAAATAGCTTTGTTTAAATATGTTTGACTTTCATTTGATTCAATTAGCTTTAGTTGAATGTGTTTGACTTTCATTTTATTCAATTTGCTTTCTTGAATGTATTTGACTTTCAGTTGATTCAATTAGCATTGTTTGAATGTGTTTGACTTTCATTTTGATTCAATTAGCTTTGTAGAATGTTATTTGACTTTCTATTTGATTTCAATATAGCTTTGTTTGAATGTGTTTGACTCTCACTTTGATTCGAAATAGCTTTGTTTGAATGTGTTTGACTTTCGTTAAATTCAATTAGCTTATTTTAAATGTGTTTGACTTTATATTTAATTCAATTAGCTTTGTAGAATGTATTTGACTTCCATTTGATTCAATTAGCTTTGTTTGAATATGTTTGACTTTTATTATGATTCAATTAGCTTTGTAGAATGTATTTGATTTTTATTTGATTTAAATAGCTTTGTTTGAATGTGTTTGACTTATTTGATTCAATTAGCTTTGTAGAATGTATTTGACTTTCATTTGAATCAAATAACTTTGTTTGACTGTGTTTGACTTTTATTTGATTCAATTTGCTTTGGAGAATGTATTTGACTTTCATTTTCTTCAAATAGCTTTGTTTGAATGTGTTTGACTTTCATTTGATTCAATTAGCTTTGTTTGAATGTTTTGACTTTAATTTAATTCAATTAGCTTTGTAGAATGTATTAGACTTTTTATTTGATTTAATTAGCTATGTTTTAATGTATTTGACTTCTCATTTGATTCAAATAGCTTTTTTGAATGGTTTGACTTTAATTTGATTCAAATAGCTTTGTTTGAATGTGTTTTACTTTCATTTGATTCAATTAGCTTTGTAGAATGTATTTGACCTTCATTTAATTAAAATAGCTTTGTTTGAATGTGCTTGACTTTCATTTGATTCAATTAGCTTTGTTTGAATGTGTTTGACTTTCATTTGATTCAATTAGCTTTGTTGAATGTATTTGACTCTCATTTTATTCAATTAGCTTTGTTTGAATGTGTTTGACTTTCATTTGTTTCAATTTGCTTTGTAGAATGTATTTGACTTTCATTTTCTTCAAATAGCTTTGTTTGAATGCGTTTAACTTTCATTTGATTCAATTAGCTATGTAGAATGCATTTCACTTTCATTTGATTAAATAACTTTGTTTGAATGCGTTTGATTTCATTTGATTCAAATAGCTTTATTTTAAATGTGTTTTGACTTTCATTTGATACAATTAGCTTTGTTGAACGTAATTTGACATTCATTTGATTAAAATAGCTTTGTTAAATATGTTTGACTTTCATTTGATTCAATTAGCTTTAGTTGAATGTGTTTGACTTTCATTTGATTCAATTTGCTTTGTTGAATGTATTTGACTTTCAGTTTGATTCAATTAGCTTTGTTTGAATGTGTTTGACTTTCATTTGATTCAATTAGCTTTGTAGAATGTATTTGACTTTTATTTGATTTAATTAGCTTTGTTTGAATGTATTTGACTCTCATTTGATTCAAATAGCTTTGTTTGAATGTGTTTGACTTTCATTTGACTCAAATAGCTTTTTGATTGCGTTTGACTTTCATTTGATTCAATTAGCTTTGTAGAATGTATTTGACTTTCATTTGATTCAAATAGCTTTGTTTGAATGTTTTGACTTTATTTGATTCAATTAGCTTTGTAGAATGTATTTGACTTTCATTTGAGTCAAAACTTTTTTGACTGTGTTTCACTTTCATTTGTTTCAATTTGCTTTGTAGAATGTATTTGACTTTCATTTTCTTCAAATAGCTTTGTTGAATGTGTTTTCGACTTTCATTTGATTCAATTAGTTTTGTAATGTATTTGACATTCATTTAATTAAAATAGCTTTGTTGAATGTGTTTGACTTTCATTTGTTCAATTAGCTTTGTTTGAATTGTTTGACTTTCATTTGATTTAATTAGCTTTGTAGAATGTATTTGACTTTCATTTGATTCAAATAGCTTTGTTTAAATGTGTTTGTCTTTCAATTGATTCAATTAGCTTTGTAGAATGTATTTTACTGTCATTTGATTCAAATAGCTTTGTTTGAATGTTTGAATTTCATTTAATTCAATTTGCTTTGTAGAATGCATTTCACTTTCATTTGATTCAAATAGCTTTATTTGAATGTGTTTGACTTTCATTTGATACAATTAGCTTTGTTGAACGTATTTGACATTCATTTGATTAAAATAGCTTTGTTTAAATATGTTTGACTTTCATTTGATTCAATTAGCTTTAGTTGAATGTGTTTGACTTTCATTTGATTCAATTTGCTTTGTTGAATGTATTTGACTTTCAGTTGATTCAACTAGCTTTGTTTGAATGTGTTTGACTTTCATTTGATTCAATTAGCTTTGTAGAATGTATTTGACTTTTATTTGATTTAATTAGCTTTGTTTGAATGTATTTGACTCTCATTTGATTCAAATAGCTTTGTTTGAATGTGTTTCACTTTCATTTGATTCAATTAGCTTTGTAGAATGCATTTCACTTTCATTTTATTCAAATAGCTTTGTTTGAATGTGTTTGACTTTCATTTGATACAATTAGCTTTGTAGAATGTATTTGACTGTCATTTGATTAAAATAGCTTTGTTTGAATGTGTTTGACTTTCATTTGATTCAATTAGCTTAGTAGAATGTATTTGACTTTCATTTGATTCAAATAGCTTTGTTTGAATGTGTTTGACTTTCATTTGTTTCAATTAGCTTTGTAAAATTTACTTGACTTTCACTTGATTCGAAAGCTTTGTTTGAATGTGTTTGACTTTTGTTAAATTCAATTAGTTTATTTTAAATGTGTTTGACTTTAATTTAATTCAATTAGCTTTGTAGAATGTATTTGACTTCCATTTGATTCAATTAGCTTTGTTTGAATGTGTTTGACTTTTATATGATACAATTAGCTTTGTAGAATGTATTTGACTTTTATTTGATTTAATTAGCTTTGTTTGAATGTGTTTGACTTTCATTTGATTCAATTAGCTTTGTAGAATGTATTTGACTTTCATTTTATCAAATAACTTTGTTTGACTGTGTTTGACTTTTATTTGATTCAATTTGCTTTGGAGAATGTATTTGACTTTCATTTTCTTTAAATAGCTTTGTTTGAATGTGTTTGACTTTCATTTGATTCATTTAGCTTTGTTTGAATGTGTTTGACTTTCATTTGATTCAATTAGCTTTGTAGAATGTATTTGACTTTCATTTGATTCAAATAGCTTTGTTTGAATGTGTTTGACTTTCAATTGATTGAATTAGCTTTTGTAGAATGTGTTTGACTGTCATTTGATTCAAATAGCTTTGTTTGAATGTGTTTGAATTTCATTTAGATCAATTTGCTTTGTAGAATGCATTTCACTTTCATTTGATTTATATAGCTTTGTTTGAATGTGTTTGACTTTCATTTTAATTAAAAAGCTTTTTTTGAATGTGTTTGACTTTCGTTTGATTTAAAAGGCTTTGTTTGAATGTGTTTGACTTTAATTTAATTCAATTAGCTTTGTAGAATAGATTACACTTTTATTTGATTTAATTAGCTTTGTTTGAATGTATTTGACTCTCATTTGATTCAAATAGCTTTGTTTGAATGTGTGTGACTTTCATTTGATTCAAATAGCTTTGTTTGAATGTGTTTGACTTTCATTTGATTCAATTAGCTTTGTAGAATGTATTTGACTCTCATTTGATTCAAATAGCTTTGTTTGAATGCGTTTAACTTTCATTTGATTTAAATTAGCTTTGTAGAATACATTTCACTTTCATTTACTTTGTTTGAATGTGTTTGACATTCATTTGACTCAAATAGCTTTATTTGATTGCGTTTTACTTTCATTTGATACAATTAGATTTGTAGAACGTATTTGACTTTCATTTGATTCAAATAGCTTTGTTTGAATGTGTTTGACTTTCATTTGATTCAATTAGCTTTGTAGAAATGTATTTGACATTCATTTAATTTAAATAGATTTGTTTGAATGTGTTTGACTTCATTTGATTCAATTAGCTTTGTTTGAATGTGTTTTGACTTTCATTTGTTTTCAATTTGCTTTGTAGAATGTATTTGACTTTCGTTTTCTTCAAATAGCTTTGTTTGAATGCGTTTAAACTTTCATTTGATTCAAATTAGCTTTGTAGAATGCATTTCACTTTCATTTGATTTAAATAACTTTGTTTGAATGTGTTTGACTTTCATTTGATTCAAATAGCTTTATTTGAATGTGTTTGACTTTCATTTGATACAATTAGCTTTGTTGAACGTATTTGACATTCATTTGATTAAAATAGCTTTGTTTTAAATATGTTTGACTTTCATTTGATTCAATTAGCTTTAGTTGAATGTGTTTGACTTTCATTTGATTCAATTTGCTTTGTTGAATGTATTTGACTTTCAGTTGATTCAATTAGCTTTGTTTGAATGTGTTAGACTTTCAATTGATTAATTAGCTTTGTAGAATGTATTTGACTTTATTTGATTTAATTAGCTTTGTTTGAATGTATTTGACTCTCATTGATTCAAATAGCTTTGTTTGAATGTGTTTCACTTTCATTTGATTCAATTAGCTTTGTAGAATGCATTTCACTTTCATTTTATTCAAATAGCTTTGTTTGAATGTGTTTGACTTTCATTTGATTAGCATTTGACTTTCATTTGAATAGCTTTGTTGAATGTGTTTTACTTTCATTTGATCAATTAGCTTTGTTGTATTTGACATTCATTTGATTAAAATAGCTTTGTGTTTGACTTTCATTTGATTCAATTAGCTTTTTTGAATGTGTTTGACTTTCATTTGATTCAAAATGTATTTGACTTTCAGTTGATTCAATTAGCTTTGTTTGAATGTGTTTGACTTTCATTTGATTCAATTAGCTTTGTAGAATGTATTTGACTTTTATTTGATTTAATTAGCTTTGTTTGAATGTATTTGACTCTCATTTGATTCAAATAGCTTTGTGAATGTGTTTCACTTTCTTCAATTAGCTTTGTAGAATGATTCAAATAGCTTTGTTTGAATGTGTTTGACTTTCATTTGATACAATTAGCTTTGTAGAATGTATTTGACTGTCATTTGTTTTTTGAATGTGTTTGACTTTCATTTGATTCAATTAGCTTAGTAGAATGTATTTGACTTTCATTTGATTGAATTAGCTTTGTTTGAATGTGTTTGACTTTCATTTGTTTCAATTAGCTTTGTAGAATTTATTTGACTTTTTGATTCGAAAGCTTTGTTTGAATGTGTTTGACTTTCATTCAATTAGCTTATTTTAAATGTGTTTGATTTAATTCAATTAGCTTTGTAGAATGTATTTGACTTCCATTTGATTCAATTAGCTTTGTTTGAATATGTTTGACTTTTATATGATTCAATTAGCTTTGTAGAATGTATTTGACTTTATTTGATTTATTTAGCTTGTTTGAATGTGTTTGACTTTCATTTGATTCAATTAGCTTTGTAGAATGTATTTGACATTTGAATCAAATAACTTGTTTGACTGTATTTGACTTTTATTTGATTCAATTTGCTTTGGAGAATGTATTTGACTTTCATTTTCTTCAAATAGCTTTGTTTGAATGTGTTTGACTTTCATTTGATTCAATTAGCTTTGTTTGAATGTGTTTGACTTTCATTTGGTTCAATTAGCTTTGTAGAATGTATTTGACTTTCATTTGATTCAAATAGCTTTGTTTGAATGTGTTTGACTTTCATTTGATCAATTAGCTTTGTAGAATGTTTTGACTTCATTTGATTCAAATAGCTTTGTTTGAATGTTTTAGACTTTCATTTGATTCAAATAGTTTTGTAGAATGCATTTCACTTTCATTTGATTTAAATAACTATGTTTGAAAGTGTTTGATTCATTTGATTCAAATAGCTTTATTTGAATGTGTTTACTTTCATTTGATTCAATTAGCTTTGTAGAATGTATTTGACTTTCATTTGATTCAAAATCTTTGTTTGAATGTGTTTGACTTTCATTTGATTCAATTAGCTTTGTTTGAATGTGTTTGACTTTAATTTAATTCAATTAGCTTGTAGAATGTATTAGACTTTTATTTGATTTAATTAGCTTTGTTTTAATGTATTTGACTCTCATTTGATTCAAATAGCTTTGTTTGAATGTGTTTGACTTTCATTTGATTCAAATAGCTTTGTTTGAATGTGTTTTACTTTCATTTGATTCAATTAGCTTTATGTATTTGACTTTCATTTGATTAAAATAGCTTTGTTTGAATGTGCTTGACTTTCATTTGATTCAATTAGCTTTGTTTGAATGTGTTTGACTTTCATTTGATTCAATTAGCTTTGTTGAATGTATTTGACTTCATTTGATTCAATTAGCTTTGTTTGAATGTGTTTGACTTTCATTTGTTTCAATTTGCTTTGTAGAATGTATTTGACTTTCATTTTTCAAATAGCTTTTTTGAATGCGTTTAACTTTCATTTGATTCAATTAGCTTTGTAGAATGCATTTCACTTTCATTTGATTTAAATAACTTTGTTTGAATGTGTTTGACTTTCATTTGATTCAAATAGCTTTATTTGAATGTGTTTGACTTTCATTTGATACAATTAGCTTTGTTGAACGTATTTGACATTCATTTGATTAAAATAGCTTTGTTTAAATATGTTTGACTTTCATTTGATTCAATTAGCTTTAGTTGAATGTGTTTGACTTTCATTTGATTCAATTTGCTTTGTTGAATGTATTTGACTTTCAGTTGATTCAATTAGCTTTGTTTGAATGTGTTTGACTTTCATTTGATTCAATTAGCTTTGTAGAATGTATTTGACTTTTATTTGATTTAATTAGATTTGTTTGAATGTATTTGACATTTGATTCAAATAGCTTTGTTTGAATGTGTTTCACTTTCATTTTATTCAATTAGCTTTGTAGAATGCATTTTCATTTTATTCAAATAGCTTTGTTTGAATGTGTTTGACTTTCATTTTATACAATTAGCTTTGTAGAATGTATTTGACTGTCATTTGATTAAAATACTTTTTTTGAATGTGTTTGACTTTCATTTGATTCAATTAGCTTAGTAGAATGTATTTGACTTTCATTTGATTCAAATAGCTTTGTTTGAATGTGTTTGACTTTCATTTGTTTCAATTAGCTTTGTAGAATTATTTGACTTTCACTTGATTCGAAAGCTTTGTTTGAATGTGTTTGACTTTCGTTAAATTCAATTAGCTTATTTTAAATGTGTTTGACTTTAATTTAATTCAATTAGCTTTGTAGAATGTATTTGACTTCCATTTGATTCAATTAGCTTTGTTTGAATATGTTTGACTTTTATATGATTCAATTAGCTTTGTAGAATGTATTTGACTTTTATTTGATTTAATTAGCTTTGTTTGAATGTGTTTGACTTTCATTTGATTCAATAGCTTTGTAGAATGTATTTGACTTTCATTTGAATCAAATAACTTTGTTTGACTGTGTTTGACTTTTATTTGATTCAATTTGCTTTGGAGAATGTATTTGACTTTCATTTTCTTCAAATAGCTTTGTTTGAATGTGTTTGACTTTCATTTGATTCAATTAGCTTTGTTTGAATGTGTTTGACTTTCATTTGATTCAATTAGCTTTGTAGAATGTGTTTGACTTTCATTTGATTCAATTAGCTTTGTTTGAATGTGTTTTACTTTCATTTGATTCAATTAGCTTTGTAGAATGTATTTGACTTTCATTTGATTAAAATAGCTTTGTTTGAATGTGCTTGACTTTCATTTGATTCAATTAGCTTTGTTTGAATGTGTTTGACTTTCATTTGATTCAATTAGCTTTGTTGAATGTATTTGACTCTCATTTGATTCAATTAGCTTTGTTTGAATGTGTTTGACTTTCATTTGTTTCAATTTGCTTTGTAGAATGTATTTGACTTTCATTTTCTTCAAATAGCTTTGTTTGAATGCGTTTAACTTTCATTTGATTCAATTAGCTTTGTAGAATGCATTTCACTTTCATTTGATTTAAATAACTTTGTTTGAATGCGTTTGACTTTCATTTGATTCAAATAGCTTTATTTGAATGTGTTTGACTTTCATTTGATACAATTAGCTTTGTTGAACGTATTTGACATTCATTTGATTAAAATAGCTTTGTTTAAATATGTTTGACTTTCATTTGATTCAATTAGCTTTAGTTGAATGTGTTTGACTTTCATTTGATTCAATTTGCTTTGTTGAATGTATTTGACTTTCAGTTGATTCAATTAGCTTTGTTTGAATGTGTTTGACTTTCATTTGATTCAATTAGCTTTGTAGAATGTATTTGACTTTTATTTGATTTAATTAGATTTGTTTGAATGTATTTGATTCTCATTTGATTCAAATAGCTTTGTTTGAATGTGTTTCACTTTCATTTGATTCAATTAGCTTTGTAGAATGCATTTCACTTCATTTTATTCAAATATTGAATTAACTTTCGCTTTAGTTTGTTTGAATGTGTTTGACATTCATTTGTAGCTTTATTTGAACTTTCATTTGATACAATTAGATTTGTAGAACGTATTTGACTTTCATTTGATTCAAATAGCTTTGTTTGAATGTGTTTGACTTTCATTTGATTCAATTAGCTTTGTAGAATGTATTTGACATTCTTTGTTTGAATGTGTTTGACTTTCATTTGATTCAATTAGCTTTGTTTGAATGTGTTTGACTTTCATTTGTTTCAAGAATGTATTTGATTCAAATAGCTTTGTTTGAATGCGTTTAACTTTCATTTGATTCAATTAGCTTTGTAGAATGCATTTCACTTTCATTTGATTTAAATAACTTTGTTTGAATGTGTTTGACTTTCATTTGATTCAAATAGCTTTATTTGAATGTTTTGACTTTCATTTGAATTAGCTTTGTGAACGTATTTGACATTCATTTGATTAAAATAGCTTTGACTTTCATTTGATTCAATTAGCTTTGTTGAATGTGTTTGACTTTCATTTGATTCAATTTGCTTTGTTGAATGTATTTGACTTTTTGATTCAATTAGCTTTGTTTGAATGTGTTGACTTTCAATTGATTAATTAGCTTTGTAGAATGTATTTGTTTGATTTAATTAGCTTTGTTTGAATGTATTTGACTCTCATTGATTCAAATAGCTTTGTTTGAATGTGTTTCACTTTCATTTGATTCAATTAGCTTTGTAGAATGCATTTCACTTTCATTTTATTCAAATAGCTTTGTTTGAATGTGTTTGACTTTCATTTTCAATTAGCTTTGTAATGTATTTGACTTCATTTGATTAAAATAGCTTTGTTGAATGTGTTTTACTTTCATTTGTAGCTTTGTTGAACGTATTTGACATTCATTTGATTAGCTTTGTGTTTGACTTTCATTTGATTCAATTAGCTTTGTTGAATGTGTTTGACTTTCATTTGATTCAATTTGCTTGTTGAATGTATTTGACTTTCATTTGATTCAATTAGCTTTGTTTGAATGTGTTTGACTTTCATTTGATTCAATTAGCTTTGTAGAATGTATTTGACTTTTATTTGATTTAATTAGCTTTGTTGAATGTATTTGACTTCATTTGATTCAAATAGCTTTGTTTGAATGTGTTTCACTTTCATTTTATTCAATTAGCTTTGTAGAATGTCAAATTTGAATGTGTTTGACTTTCATTTGATACAATTAGCTTTTGAATGTATTTGACTGTCATTTGATTAAATATTTGAATGTGTTTGACTTTCATTTGATTCAATTAGCTTAGTAGAATGTATTTGACTTTCATTTGATTAATTAGCTTTGTTTGAATGTGTTTGACTTTCATTTGTTTCAATTAGCTTTGTAGAATTTATTTGACTTTCACTTGATTCGAAAGCTTTGTTTGAATGTGTTTGACTTTCGTTAAATTCAATTAGCTTATTTTAAATGTGTTTGACTTTTATTTAATTCAATTAGCTTTGTAGAATGTATTTGACTTCCATTTGATTCAATTAGCTTTGTTTGAATATGTTTGACTTTTATATGATTCAATTAGCTTTGTAGAATGTATTTGACTTTTATTTGATTTATTAGCTTGTTTGAATGTGTTTGACTTTCATTTGATTCAATTAGCTTTGTAGAATGTATTTGACTTTCATTTGAATCAAATAACTTTGTTTGACTGTATTTGACTTTTATTTGATTCAATTTGCTTTGGAGAATGTATTTGACTTTCATTTTCTTCAAATAGCTTTGTTTGAATGTGTTTGACTTTCATTTGATTCAATTAGCTTTGTTTGAATGTGTTTGACTTTCATTTGTTCAATTAGCTTTGTAGAATGTATTTGACTTTCATTTGATTCAAATAGCTTTGTTTGAATGTGTTTGACTTTCATTTGATTCAATTAGCTTTGTAGAATGTCTTTGACTTCATTTGATTCAAATAGCTTTGTTTGAATGTTTTAGACTTTCATTTGATTCAAATAGTTTTGTAGAATGCATTTCACTTTCATTTGATTTAAATAACTATGTTTGAAAGTGTTTGATTTTCATTTGATTCAAATAGCTTTATTTGAATGTGTTTAACTTTCATTTGATTCAATTAGCTTTGTAGAATGTATTTGACTTTCATTTGATTCAAAATCTTTGTTTGAATGTGTTTGACTTTCATTT
>NW_018745614.1:0-25203 GCF_001683475.1 Chenopodium quinoa
TTAAAGACTCTATATGCTTTGCTGTGAGAAGAGTATCCAAGGAAGATTCCCTCATCACTTCTAGGATCAAATTTATCAAGCTGGTCCTTCCCATTATTATGCACATAACATTTACATCCAAAAATGCGAAAATATGTAATGTTGGGCTTTCGACCTTTAAGCAGTTCATAGGGAGTCTTATTTAACTTTGGTCTAATGAGACCTCTATTCAATATATAGCAAGCAGTGTCAACAGCTTCTCCCCAAAAACTCTTTGGGAGACCACTCTCAATGAGCATCGTCCTCGCCATCTCCTCAAGAGTTCTATTCTTCCTTTCTACAACACCATTTTGTTGAGGTGTTCTAGGGGCTGAGAAGTTGTGATTAACTCCATGTTCCTACAATAATCAATAAGTTAGCATTATCAAATTCAGTACCATGGTCTGATCTTACCGAGACCAGCTTGTGGGTGAGCTGGTTCTCCACTTGTTTCACCAATGTTACCCATTCTTCAAACGTTTCATCCTTTGTGTGTAACATCATTACCCAAGTGTACCTAGAATAATCATCAACCATAACACAGACATATCTATGACCTCTTCGACTTTGTACTCTCATGGGACCACACAAATCAATGTGTACAAGTTCGAAGGGTCTGCTGGTACTCAAAACAGTTTTAGACTTAAAAGAAATTTTGACCTGTTTCCCCCTTACACATTCAGAACAAACTTTATCAGCTTCATACTTAATGTTAGGAAGGCCTACGTCACGTGTTTTAAGTTTGTTTAGAAGTGTTAGGCTAGCATGTCCAAACCTCTTATGCCAAATCCATTGATTATTGTCAGAAACAGCTCTCAAACAGATGGACTTGTCTTGAGGGATTTTATCTAAGAAGGTGATGTAAACATCATGCTTCCTGGTTCCCTCACATACAAGTTCTCCCTGTTTGTGAGTTAACTATGTGACATAGGTTGGCTTGAAACTCAACTATATTACCTTTGTCACATAATTGAGAAATACTCAAGAGATTATGTTGCAAGCCTTCAACATAATAAACATCATCTATTGCGTTAGAAAGTGTCTTACCAACCTTACCTAAACCAGTGATGGTTCCCTTGCTGTTATCCCCAAAGGTGACACTTCCCATCAAAGGCCACTAGTGAAAGGAATTGATCTTTATCCCCGGACATGTGTCTTGAGCAACCACTGTCCAAATACCAATAGGTGTCTCCCTTCACTCTAGCCTGCAAGAGCAAATCAAACATTAGTTTTAGGAACCCAAACATACTTGGGTCCCTTTTCAACAACATTAACATCTTGTTGATCCTTCTTCTCCACACATATTTTTACACCCTTGCTGTTCTTATTAGCACTAATTTTCTTAGCTGGACATTCATGTATCTTATGTCCATTTTTACCACAATGAAAACACACATGCATCTCTTTAGTCATGACATACTTGCCTCGTTGATATTCTTTGATCCAGGTGGTTTCTCTGGGAGACCAGTTAGTCCTGGTTCTCTGTCTAGTATAACCAAGACCAACTTTTCCTCTGTTTCCTCTTGATGAAGTCAGGTAATTTAAGGATTCTTGAGCATTCAATAATTTGTCCACATGTCTATGACTAATCATTAAGTTCTTTTTCTCTGGTTTCAAGTGTTTTAGTTAACAATTCGTTTTTCTCTTTAAGAAAATCAAAGTTACTTTTTAAAGCTTCGAATTGTAGATTAAGCTTTGAAACCATAGAGTCAATAGACATGTCAACAACCACTGGTTGCTTGTCCTTTTTCAGTTGATTGATTTCCGCATGCAAATCACAAATATTACTTTCATACTTATCAATCGTATTACTGACATCTACACTGGTACCTGTAGGGGAAACAGTGAACTGTGCAGCTTTAAGTGAAGCAATTTCCTTGTGAGAGTTTTCCAGGTTGTAAGCCAATGTTTCAAAGGCCTTCAACAAGGAAGTTCTAGTACACGAATTTGCTTTACTTATAGCTACTGAAAAATCAAGAGTATCACTAGTGGTTGATAAGTCTCTAGGGAACCAGGAGGTCAGATCCTCTTCACCATCAATTGGTTCAAACGATCTTTCCTTTTCTAGTTCCACTTTACACTTGTCCAATTCAACCTCTAGTTCTGCTACTTGATTTTTTAGTTCATAACAGACTCCTTCTAGATGATCACAACTAGCAATAGCAATATTACATTCACCACGTTTTTTCTTTAATTCTCTTTTGCAAGTTATGTATGTTTCACTTAGTTTATAGCATTCATCTAGTAAGGAATCAATACAAGCAAGCATATTTTCTCTATCATATTCATGCATATCTTCTCTAATTTGCTCTAAGCTTACCTTGCGTTCATGTAGTACATCCTTCTTTGCCATAAAGCATTTGTTGAATGTACTGGTTCCCCCTCTGGTTCCTGGACCAGTGCTGTTTTCCTTGATGTTTGTAAAGGCAGTTAGGCAAACATCTGAGTTGGGTGATCCTTCTTCTTCATCTGACCCTGAGTCAGAGTCTCCCCACATGGAAGCTATCATGGCATTCTTGTATGCTTGTTTATCTCCGGATTTAGACTGTTTTGTCATTCCACTTAGGACAATCTCGAATAAGATGTCCTTTTTCTCCACACTTGAAACATCCTGTAGAAGAAGAATTAGAGTTAGATTTTTTATAGTTTTTTAAAATGCTTACCTTTGAAATTCTTTCTTTGATCTCGAAGAGATCTCTCAAATCTTTTTGCAATCATGCTAATTTCATCTTCATCATCTTCTACTGTTCCCTTAAGCGCCATGCCTCTTGCTGTTCCTTCTCAGACTTAGAGTCAATCAGCATCTCATGAGTCATAAGGGAACCAATCAGCTGTTCCAGAGACAAGGTAGACAGATCCTTTGCTTCGTATACTGCTGTTACCTTGGCTGTCCATGCATCTGTTAAACTACGCAATAATTTTCTCACAAGATCCTCGTCAGATAAATTTTTACCAAGAGATCTAAGATCATTTACAATAGTCATAAACCTACGAAAGCAATCATTGATTTTTTCATTTTTATTCATGGCAAACAATTCATATTTAGACATGATTAAATCAATTTTAGACCGTTTTTACCTCACTGGTTCCCTCAAACGCAAGTTTAAGGGTGTCCCATATCTCCTTAGCACTACTGCAGCCAGATATACGATTTGTTTCGGTCTCACCTATTGCTTGTTGTAGTATTGACATTGCCTTAGCATTCTTCTCCAGCAACTTGTAATCAGCAGTGACCAATTCGCTATCTTTCTTGGGAACCTGGTTCCCCTCAACATCTGTCTTGAGAATGATATTAGGACCATTTTTAACTACGAGCCAGCATTCATAATCAATACCCATGATAACATTCTGGATCCTGTTCTTCCACCAAGCATAATTATTTCCATTAAACTTGGGTGACTTGTTGTCATAACCGATTGCACTTAATTCTTGAGTACTCATTCTTAACTCCTCTAGATGTTACTCTTTCGAGAAGCTTAGGCTCTGATACCAATTGAAGGTTCAATGGGCACTCAAGAGGGGGGGGGGGTGAATTGAGTGTTAAGTAATCGTTGGCTAATTTTGCTTCTTTTCGGATTATGTGTGAGGAACCAGTTGTGCTGGTTCCCGTACGCAGCGGAATATAAATAAGCAATAAAGAAGACAACAAATTTAACGAAATAAAACAAAGCAATAAAGAACACAACAAATTTAACGAGGTTCAGCCAACTCAGGCCTACGTCCTCCTATCCTAAGTTCTTTATTAATCTACTCCGAAAAACAAAGACAAAGAACACTCTGCTGTTCCCTACTCCGGGAACCAGCAAACCCCACACTCTACTCCGAGTGTGCTCTCGACTTACACTCGTAAGCCCAATGTGTTTGAACTCACAAACACTCACCCAGCCTTTAACCCCTTTGTTAAAGACTCAATACAAGAATCAAGAACTCCCCTTTGATCTCACTTCTACGAAGCTAATTAAGAGAAAAAGTTTAAGTACTAGAATGCTCTTGTATATGACTTGATGAATGGGATTAGTGCTTAAGTATATGCTCTCAAATAATTGCTCTTTTAATTTCTGGAGAGGCACACGAAATATGTGAAATAAGATGAGTTTATATAAGCTTAGATTCCTAAAACCTAGTTTCCTTAAATCACACAATCTTAGAGAATAAGATATATTGTAATTTTAGGAAAGTATTTATCTTATTTGATTTAATCACAAAGATAGAATCAATTAAGATAAATACTCCTAGTTTTTAGGTAACCAAGAATATTTCATCTTATTTCCAGCTGCACAAAATATTTTCAAAATAATCTTTTCGAAAAAATCTTTTTGTAAAATCTTTTTCCAAAACGGCAGCTCGAATATTTCGTACAGTGAACCTGGTTCCCCGACCTGGTTCCCTGAATTGAAACATGTTATGAAACCTGTTCCAACTTTGTACCAGATTTCATATCATACTTCAATATACTTTTAAGCACTTATATAACCCAAACATGCAAGCATACTACGGAGCATATTACATGAAAACCTAGATAACATATTAAAGCATAAATCGTCTTTTCTTCATGTAATCTTCAAGACTTGAATCTTCCTTGAATACTTCTATTATGAGCAAACAATCTTTCTTCGAAATATCTTCGAAAGGCTTCTATGCTCCAAGTCTTGGAATCAACTCAAACTACTGCACATGTAACATGGTTAATGCACAACATAAAGTAAGTGACTGCTGTACCACGTAGCAACCATGGAAACAGTACATACTGGTTCCCTACCAGTACATAACACTTTTATCATATAACTGTTCCCTGTATAAAGACAAGTTAGTTCAATAAGAAAACTCATGTAAGTAATAACTTGTCTGGGGAAACAGTGTTCTATGTTAGCTGGTTCCCTAACTGTATCGAACACTTTCAAGGACCTGTTTCCCTTAGCTGTTTGTCATCATTCAAAACTATCAATCAAAACCTAAGGGACTCAACATGAACCCTCGAGTAAACCCCTGACCAAGCTCCTTAAATAACCCCTGACAGAGTAACTTGAGTAACCCCTAACCAAGTCTTTTGAGTAAATCTTGACCGAGTAACTTGCGTAACCCCTGAATGAGTAACTCGAGTAATCCCTGACTGAATAATTCGGATAACCCCTCGGGTAACCCTTGTCACAAGGTATGACCCGCTAAATCAAAAAGTTGCTAATAAAAATGACTTAAAAGAAAAGTATTGTGACGAAACAAAAGGAGTACATTTAAAAAAAAGAATGGGGAGTATTAGTTAATTTCTACAAACTTTTTGAACTATTGGAAACACTAAAGAGTATTGATTGGGCCTTTCATTATATAAAAAAAAATCACTTGGTTTTTGCACTTGTAGTGTCCCAACTTTTCATGATGATGCATGTAGCCTTTATCACTTAGCCCAATAAAATGGTGCTATAAATGGGCCTTTGTATGTAGTTAGCTACAATAGTAACATACCAAACTAGTTGGACCACAATCAATTTATAATACCAAGAGTTAACATGCAAAATAATCTTCACAAAAACTAACCAATCTTTACTAAAATGAAGCTTGACAATAATTACATTAAAATTATATCACAATTCAGTAATCCTTACAAAGATTGTAAATCACCCCAATATTTTCTATTTTCTTAAGAAAAATATATATATATCAAGCACAACATTAAAACTCTTAGCTCTTTCCTTATATTTTTTTTTTTTTTTTTGAGCTTAAACATAAATTTTAAATCAGTTAGTCTTCCTACAATTAGTTCTAATTTCTCCACTTGTGCCCGTAAGAACACTCATGTTACCCATCTTCACCATTGCATTGGCGAAATCCGTGAAGAATGTCGAAGAACTCGAACTATAAGATGAGACTTGAGAGTCAGTTGTTCCACCATTCCCACTAAACAATTGTTGGTCGGAGTGAAGAAGACCTTGTTGGGTCAACAAGAGGGTGAAGTATGCATTGTCGAATGTTGTAGGGCTTGTTGTATCGAGAGGTGATAGGTTGTTGTCGCCTCCATTACTAGGGCAATTTGCTTGTAGAGATGTTGCAAGTGTGGAGTTTATGTTAGTCTCGTTGTAGATTCGTGTTCGGAAACTAGTGCATCTTGCTTGCCCTAGAGTGTGAGCACCTACAATATCATGCAAAAATAAAACACATTAGTCAAAAAAAAAAAAAAAAGACTTAGGCCTGTTTTGATTGACTGAAGTCAGCTGAGCTGAACTGAATATTTTATAAGAGAAGGAAATTAGGAGCTGAACTGAACTGAACTGAACTGAGCTGAACTAAACTGAATTTCAACGTATGATAACAGGCTCTAATGATATAGGTTTATATATTAAGAAGTAATATTATTACACTCATTACCCATGCATGTTGGATCGATAGATAAGATTAATACCATAGAGTTGCATGCGTGTTAGTATTATAAGCCACGCAAAGAAACTTCCTAATATAAATTTTTACTTACATACTATTATAATAGTGTGACGGTCTACTATTTATGCCTTAACCTTTAGCATTTTATTAAATTACTTTGTAATAAGTACAGTTTGTATAGGTTATGTGTTCATGAAAAAATATTATTTATAAAAAAGAATCTAAAATATGTGACTAATATATATTGTACTAGACCAATTACAAAGAATGTAAGAAAGTAATGTGTTATAAAATGAATAAATACCGGATAAAGCCACTAATTCTTGGGTGGTAAAGCCTTTGTTGGAGAAGAATGTAATGAGTTGGGAAAGATTCAAAGTTGGGGCTGGAACATTTGCATTTGCTGCACTTTGACTTGCTGTTGTCGAATCTCTTCTTCCTAATTGTACAGTCCAACTTTGTCCACCTAGCTGAAATTAGGGAACAAAAGTTGAAAATATAATTAGATCAAGTATGTCATCACTTTCCTTTTTAACATACATTTATAAAAGTCTTACCGCAACCACGGAGTCTCTAGCGGCCACAGCTAATATATCAGCACAAGATACAACACCGGCACATACACTCTCAACTTGTGATTTTATCGTGTCAATTACTTCATAACCTCTCATTGAGTTTGCATTTGGCCCGGCTGTTTTTTTCTCCGGTGAAATTAGTAGTATCATCGAGTAGAATTGATGCATCACATCCCTATTGTTCATCCACAAGTAGAAAAAATAAACATATATTTTGTTTCAAAAAAAGATGGCCGTCAAATTAAAGAGAAAGTATAATTCTCTTCTAATGAACATTATCCTACCGCACATGCATGTATATAAAATACTTAAATAGATAATTAAACGTGTAATATTACTATATTTGTTATCCATCACTATTCAATACGTAAGTATTAAATGACAACTATTAACTATTCAAAAATATGTAAGTATACACTGAATTGGAGTAATAACAAAAAAAAAAAAAAAAAAAAAAAAAAAAAAAAAAAAAAGGGGGTGAAATTCTTGATTCTTTTAACATTTTGTGGGATTTCAGTTGGCTAACAATAATTAATTCTTCAGTCACAGTTTTTCCAATAATTCATTTCAATGTGTCATGTACAAACAATATACTTTAACCATATTGTCCATATATGTCTTAATCAAATTTAATACTTTTTTATTGTAATACTGAATTTGTATTAAGTATATAATCTAGTAGTATATAAACCATTTATGTCTTAATAAATCGTAATACTTCTTTGAAGTACTGAATTTTAATAATAATGATTCTTTGAATTATTGTATTTATATAATAATGATATGATTGTATCATCACACCAAAAGGAAAATTTAGCGTTTAGAATTGCATGAAAAATGATCATTGATCAACTATAGACTTAATTAGAAGAATGAAATTAATATTGCATGTACCAAAAAACAAAAAACAAAATATGGTGTAAATGGAATAAGTGTTGAATATCGACTTACGTTAACAAAGCAATCATGGAAATGAAGTCGAAGCAAGGATGCTCCATACGAGACTCATTCTTCACAGCAGCTTGAACCGCGGATTGGATTGTGGAGAGCGCATTTGGGCATGAGCTTGAATAGAAATTTGATGATAATTGAGCCGTAGCTGCACCAATTAGTACTAAAAACATGCAACACCGAAGCTTAAAACTAGAATTTTTTGATGTGGAAGCCATTTTTATTATGGTAAAAGGTGGTATATAAACTTTGTAATACGAAGCAAGAAAGCTAGCTTAAGAAATTTAATTTGCTTTCTTTCTTAAGTGATTGTGATAACAGTGGTTGGTTTGAGGCGTGTATATATATACATATTTATTTTGTTTTTATTTGAACAATAATTATTTATATATATTTATATGTAGGTGACAACATAAAGATGTGAACAACTCTAGTCAACAAAAGACGAAATTATTCGGTTGGCTAAATAATAAGCAACTTTGTGTTAGCTTATATAGTTATAGTCTTAGAGAAGAGGACTTACGGACTGACTATAGCCCAATTTAGACCAAAATTGATACATAGGGAGTAATTCGTGGTCGTATACGTCGTATATATTTGTCGTGTACGATTGGATTAATAAAAAATAAATAAATATAAATTATCCTATATTGAAAGATTGGAAGAATGAGACTTAGTTTGCGTTTAAGGTTTATGGCCGGATTACATATTCTACTGTCATATTAATGTAAACTCTAAAACTAAGTACGAAGTAATTGCTTAAAGTGTCTCAAAGATATACAGAATAATATTTGAACCAAGCACTAAGTCAATAGATGTGATCTAAACTTAGGGCCTGTTCATATTCACTGGACTCAGCTTAATTGAACTGAACTGAACTGAATTGACCAAACTGATTGTAGGCTTGTAGCTAAACTGATCTCAACTGATTAAAGTTGAACTGAACTAAACTAAACTGAACTAAACTAATCTAAAATGAATATTTTATGAGAGAAGGAAATTAGGAGTTGAACCGAACTGAGGGCCTGTTCTCTTACATTGAAATTCAGTTCAGTTCAACTCATTTCAGTTCAGTTCAGCTCAGTTCAACTCCTAATTTCCTTCTCTTATAAAATATTCATTTCAGTTCAGTTCAGCTCAGCTCAGTTCAGTTCAGTTCAGTCAATGAGAACAGGCCCTGAACTAAAGTGAACTGAACTAAACTGAAATGAATATTTTATGAGAGAAGGAAATTAGGAGCTAAACTGAATTCAACTGAACTGAAATAATATTAAGCTGAATTGAACGGGCCCTTAATATATTATACAACGATAAATGTAGTTTTTATCCCCATATATGATATTGAGATTGAGAGCTAGCTCATGTACGGTCAAAAACTTTTTCATGACGGAGAGTATTAAGGAGGTAGATTGAATTGCGCAATTCTACTTAGCCTATCTAATTGTATACCTTTGGGAGTGTATATATTTGTAACAAAAATTTATTTATTTAACCAGTAGTTAGATTAACCATTAATAATAACAGAAGAAGAGATTTATGTTGATTAAATTTAAAGAACTCAACAACATGCATATTCTTTTTAACTAATCTTCATGAGATAAAAGTTGCAAAACATATTGTATTTTTGCTTCCTATCAAAGCCATTGATTCTTTATTCCCCTACCGCCTGCCAAAACTCATACACGTACGCACACCAATGATTTAATGAAGAATGTAAAAAGGCAAAAAGGAATTTTTTTTTTTTTTTTTTTATTATATCAAAAATAAAATATTCATTGTTAACAACCGTTTAAGTCGTTATCAAAATCATAATTACGTGGGTGCGTGGTCGGTCCACTATATAACTCTAAGCAATTTTCAAGATTTTTCTCCTAAACAATCTCCAACGTCTAAACTAATTTTATTTAACCAAAATAATTGTATAAAATAAAGATAAACTTCGTTTGTATAAGATTAGGGTTACCCAATTACAATAAGAAACCATAATTTCAGGGGAGTAGTCTATATTTCTATATCATTCATGTTGTTATTTGACTTATTTCCCCAAGCCCTTTTTTAATTAATTAATAAAATGGTATTGTTAAAATAACTATGATTTTTTTTTTTTGAAAAAAAAATAATAATTGTTTCGGTTGAAAACAATGGGACCTTGCCGAAGGTCCACTAAAATGGAGAAGACTGGATTCGATCCAAGCTGTGTTGGGCCGAAGGTTTCCTGCACAGTTAACACACGTAAACTAGCCTCGGGGGTGTTTCCGAGGAAGGCCCCTCCGATGCTAAAGTCAGTACAATGTGTAAAAAGGAAGACACTATGCAAGAGAGTTTGTAGCTTGAGGCTTTTGTGGAGTATTTCTCAATGCAAGAATGAGCATATGAGTTGGAATAATCCGTGTATGAGATAATGTATGTGATGATGCATGTGTTGTTGTGTCTGATAGTGTATATGATGTTATGAGATGTCCTCTTGAATGTGTTAATATGAGGGCTTTTATACCTCATCATATTTGGAGAGGTTGGGCTTTAGCCCAATTGGCTTACTTTGTGGGCTGACTTTTGACTTTTGAGCAATTGGAGAGTTGAACCTTGACCTTGGGCTTTTAATTGGATCATTTAGTGCTCCGGCCCAATTTTGACTAAATTGGACCCAAACAACTTGCCCCCCAGACCCGATTTGGAAGAATGACGGGTCGGGTTTGATTTAACTCAGAAAAGGAGGGAAGTAAATGATTTAATTGATCCAAAAATTTGAATTTAAACCGTAATTAATGAGATAACAACGGTTAATGATTTGCGGAAGTTGGACGGATAATGGGCAGTTTAATCACAAGACATGTGTTTAATGGTTACTTAGTGGGTACTTAAGAGAAATTAAAGCACAGACTCTTCGTATCCCGTACCTGGAGATATAAACAGAGGCGCGTCATTCTCCTCACTTATTCACCAACACAAACCCAGAATTCTTCGAGAGAGAAACCGAGAATCCGTGTCAAAACTTCGCAAACTCCCCGAGCATTGAGCTTAGAAACTGAGACTTGCCACTACGAACTCGTAAATCGGCAACTTTCGCTTCAGATTAAGGTAAATTCCTTTGATTTCAGTTTATTTTTCTTCGAATTCGAACTCCTTCCCCCTTTCTTTCGACTTTTCACTTCGAAATAATCCATGGCAAGAGGAGTTAGAGGTAGAGCCCGTGCTCCAAGAAGAGCAAGGCCGATTCCCGATCCTAGGAATAGGATTGGGACCTGGAATGGTCAAAGGCCGGAGTCTGTCCCTGCTGAAGGGATTAGGGCGACTCCCCTTTCCTCGGCTCCTCCTCAAAGAACGGATGAGCCGAGTGCTTCTGGACGGGACGATGAAATCCCCGCTGTCCTTTGGGATATCCTCCCTGGGTTTTCAGAGTGGGAGAATGCCGAAGTCGCTTCGGCCATGATAAAGAACCGCCCCTACTCATGGTGGGTAGAGAACGCCGATCAATATCGATTTGCTGAGCAAATTGAGTTGCACTACGGCATTTTTGAAGCTGATGGATATTGGTGCCGAATGCCCTCAGCATCCGATAGAATCCATCGTCCACCCCCGGGGTATGTGGGGGTGTACACGAGACAGCTTCAGTATGGGCTGAGGTTCCCTTTGGACGTTTTCGTCCGAGACTTGCTGATCCATTACAACATTTCCCTATGTCAGCTAACCCCCACCAGCATCCGAAGGGTGATGACATACTTATGGGTCTGCAAGTTCTTCAGATACGTGCCGAACCTGCACTGCTTCAGAAAGCTCCATCGGCTAGTGCCAAATATTCAGAGTGGGCACGGAAGCCATGGTTCTGGGTGGTATCGGATTGAGTCCCGGCCCCAATACTTGACCATGTGGCCAAATGACTCTTCAGACAAGGACTGGAGAGGTCAATGGATTTGGGTTAGGGCACCCACAGATCCGGGCCACCCTTGCGTCTTCAGCGCTCCCCGGTACTTAGCTGAGCCTGATCCCGAAATGGGAAGTCTAGGTCCCCCCGCAGATAACGGGGCGGATCCGAACCTGGATCAGCAACATATCTTCGGCAAGCTGCCGAACCCGGGGGGGAGTGGTCGAATGCAGCATATCCCGGAGACTTGGCTCCCCGATACGCATTACGTTTTCCAAGAGAATATGCTAGCAGCTGTTGGCCTCAGCCGAAAGTTTAAGGATGGTAAGCTTCTTCGGCTGGGGCCGAGGATTTTTAACTACCTCTTTTTCTTCTCTCGCTTTGCTTTTTTATGCTGTGCCAACATATCTGAGCTAAACTTTTTCCCTTTCCTTTTTTCAGAGCGAGACGAGACCAACGTTGGTATTAACTACGCTCGTCTTGGTGTTAACCGAGAGCGAGTTGTAACTGAACGGGCCCCGTCTATCACTGAGCCGAGGCATAGGGAAGTTCATCTGGACTCTTCCCACTTCCAAATTGAGGCTGTCGCTCTGTATCAGAGGCAGAAGCCTTGGTGGAAGAAGAGAGACCCTTGGTTTCAGCTGCTGAACGAAGAAGCTGAAGCTGCCCGCACAGCCGAAGAGGTTGCACGGGTACTTGAGGCTTGTGAAGGAGGAGAAGGGTCCTCCAGAGCTGCTGAAGCCGAAGCTGCAGCTAGAGCAGCTGAAGAAGACGAGGCTTTGCTGAAAACCTCGGTGAGCTTTCAGACAACTTTTTTCTTTTCTTTTTTTTTTTTTTTTTTTTTTTACTCACACTCTTCTTCCCCCCTGTCTGTTACAGTCTGAAGAGAGTAACAGACACAGAGAAGGCAAAGCTCCTGTTCGTCCCGAAGATCAAATACAAGAGTCTTCAGACTCAGATATGGACGAGCAGCCCCTTCTGAAAAGGCGCCGAAGGATGGCCATCATCGGCCCTCATGACTTTCAGCAGAGGCCGATGACCATCGGCGTCGCAATAAGGGAACCTGAGGAAGGCAATGGATCGCCGAGGGTTCCCCAGCCAACACCCCAATCTCCTCAAAAGACCCCTCCGCCACCTCCTGAGATGGAGGTGGATCAGAGGACTCCCGAACCTAAGGGAGGGGTCCAAGAAGAAATCAAGGAGAGTGCTGCTGAGCACGGAAATAAAGATGCCGTGATGTCAAGTGCTGAAGGCTTCACGGCAGATATCGCAAGAGAGGTTGAGGCCTTCGTCCTCACCCCTGAAGAAGAGGAGGTCATAGTACTTGACTCCTCTGAGAAGGACGATGCTGAGACAACCAAAGCTAATCAAGCTCCATCGTCGTCCTTCCCTTCTTTCCAGACTCTGCATTCTGGAGAAATGGGTTTCTCGGCCCCCCGAATTCCAATCCCAGATCACATCTGGGACCTCATATGGGGTCAAAACCGAGAAGGAGCTGAAGCCTACTTCGGCAGTTTTGCTGGCATGTCCGAAGTAGACAGGGCAAGGATCTGGTCGCTGAAGGCCACTGCTGGGATGGGCGAATCCAGTAGATCAGTTCCTGACCCAGCCAGGTCTAACCAACTGCTGATGATGCAGGTAATTTTCCTTCATTTCCTCCGAAATTCAGCTCTATTTTTTTTTTATTACTTATTTTTTTTTTGTCTTCCTGTTTTCAGTTCGTGCACAATCAGACTCTCACTGTAGAGCTGATTGATACCCTACAAGATAGGGTAGACGCTGCTGTGCACGAAAGGAAGGTGGCTGAAGAGGAAGTTAAGCTTGCTAAGCTGAAGCAAGCAGCAGCTGAAGAGAAGCAGCAGGAGGTTGAGGAGTACGGTAAAAAAGCTGCCGAAGCTCTGAAAACCTTCTGCGATGCTATGGAGATGGAGGTTTTTCCCCCACTGATGGAAGGGGAAAAATTCCTCCAGGAGCATATGGGAGTGGACGTCTCCAAATTCAAGGCTGCTATTGAGAGCCGAATTCAAGAAGGAACTGCTGCACAAGCTGAAGTGCAGCAGCGTCTAGAGGCTCTTGAAGCCAGCCGAATGGCTGCTGAAGAGTTGCTCTTGGCCAAAGACGTCCAACTCTCAGAGGCTGCTGCTGCTGCTGAAGCTCAAAGAGCTAAATTCCAAGAGGCTGAGGATCAACTGCTGATCCAGAAAGTTGAAGTGGCCCAAGCTCAGACAAAGGCTTTCCAAATTCAGCAAGAGCTGAATGAGCTGAAGGGGTCCTCCTCCAAAGTCGCTGAACAGCTGAAGAAATCCAAGGAAGACTTGGAGGAGACCCAGAAGAAGCTGGCTGATGCTGAGGCTTCACTCAAGGTCCGTGTTTATACCCAAGAGGAATATGAGATGGGTTTCAGAAACGGATTCCGAGTATGCCGAAGACTCTGCCTTCATGCTGAGCCGAAGCTGGACTGGTCTAAATGTGCTGAGTGGGTCCAGAATCCCGAAGACCCTCACATGAAGTATGCAACTCCAGCTGAAGCTGAAATTCTTAAGGCTGAGGAAGCCGAAGAGGAAGCTGAAAGACTGGAGTTGGAAGCTGAGCAGAGGGAAAGGGAGGCTCGGCAAAGTGCAAAGCCCGCCTCTTCTGCTGCTGGGGCTGAGGCCACCATGGGACTCAACGCTGATCAGTCTGATCCTCCGGCTGAAGCATAGGAACTCGGGCAGTCGTCTTCAGAATCTTGCGGTTCATCATGTGCTTAACTTTAGACTTGCCGCTTTCTGAGTTTTTTGCCTTGTTTTTTTGCTTCAGCTTGCCTTGTCGTACAGCAGTTTTATTTTTTTGCTTATGTACGTATTTCGGCAGCTGTTATTTTCCGCTTGTGGGCGGCTGCCGATACTGAATTATTGAACTTGTAGCTCAATATTTTTTCTTCAGTTGCTTTATTTTTGAATGCTTTACTGTTTCTTTTCTTCAACTCTGCCGAACATAGCTGCACTGCGTGCTTCTTGCCCCCACAGAAATTGAAGTATGACTTTAGTTGAATAAGCAATTTCTGAACTTCTTCAAAATAGATATCCGAAACACAGGGCCAACTTAAGGTAATGCTTCTGGGATACAAGTCTTACTGAAGGTTGACTGTCTGAAAGTTGGATATCCGAAACACAGGGCCAACTGAAGGCAATGCTTGGGATATTAGCTTTCTGGGACTAACCTCTTTAGAACAAGTCTTACTGAAATTTGACTTCAGCTGAAAGACCAGCGTTCTTAAAGAAGACGTATATCCGAAACACAGGGCCAACTTAAGGCAATGTTTCGGATAATGGCTCTCTGGGATACAAGGCTCAGTTAAGGCAATATCCCAGGATTGTCCATGGACTCATGTCTTTGGAGAACATGTCTTACTGATGTTTGATTTCAGCTGAAAGACCAGTGTTCTTTAAAAAGACTGAGTTTTGTAAGCCATCTGAAACCCAGTTACCCGAAGGCGAAGGTTTCAGACGAGGCTGATTTAAAAAGGCTGTTATCCTTGATTTTCTGTCTATCTTTGAAAAATGGATACCCGAAACACAGGGCCAACTTAAGGCAATGTTTCGGATAATGGCTCTCTGGGATACAAGGCTCAGTTAAGGCAATATCCCAGAATTGTCCATGGACTCATGTCTTTGGAGAACAAGTCTTACTGAAGTTTGACTTCAGCTGAAAGACCAGTGTTCTTTAAAAAGACTGAGTTTTGTAAGCCATCTGAAACCCAGTTACCCGAAGGCGAAGGTTTCAGACGAGGCTGGTTTAAAAATTTTCAACTGTTGCTGTTATCCTTGATTTTCTGGCTATCTTTGAAAAATGGATACCCGAAACACAGGGCCAACTTAAGGCAATGTTTCGGATAATGGCTCTCTGGGATACAAGGCTCAGTTAAGGCAATATCCCAGAATTGTCCATGGACTCATGTCTTTGGAGAACAAGTCTTACTGAAGTTTGACTTCAGCTGAAAGACCGGTGTTCTTTAAAAAGACAGGTTTTGTCAGCAATCTGAAACCCAGTTACCCGAAGGCGAAGGCTTCAGACGAGGCTGAATAAAAAACCCTCAAAGAGTAGATAGAACAAAGAAAATTTTGAAAGGATAAACAGTTGTAAATTTTATATAAATGGCGGCTCCAAGGCCTGTCATTAGTTCAAAATGTACTTACAAAGATTGTTCTGCCCCGAAGGGTTTACACATGGTATTTTTTCAGTACATCAGCATTCCAGTGATTCTTCAACTCAGTTCCATCCAACTGCCGAAGTCGGTATGTCCCTGGCTGAAGCTCATCATAAATTTCATAAGGTCCCTCCCATGTAGCTGAGAGCTTCCCATGGATTCGGCCTTTCTGAACTGCAGCAGCATTCCGAAGGACAAGATCCCCAATTTTGAGAGGCCTTGCATGGACCCTTCAGTTATGGGAGATGAGGTCTGAACTTATCCCGGGCATATCAGCTGCCGAGAAAGCAAACACATCTCTGTTATCCCGCAGGAGCTGAATAAGTTCACAACGGGTGTTAGGATCAAGGTCCATCCCGATTGTTACACATTTCTCAGCATCTCCTTCGGCCAACTCTGCTGTTTCAGTCTGTTGGTCCATGTCCATTGCTGATGGACTGGACTCTTCAGAATCTGGTCTGCTGCCAATGTCAGCAGGTGTCCCAGTCTTTGTGTTCTTCGGCTGGCTCTCTGAGTCTTTCGGCTCAGATGAAGAGTCAACCTTTTCCCTTTCGGGACCTTTTTCTCTGGGCACTGATCCTTGGGCCGAAGCACTTAGGCCTTTCGGCTTTTTTGTGCTTGGCTCTCTTTCTTTTTCTTTCTCCTCTTCATCCTTGTCGTTATCTGGGCGACTACTGGATGGCTTGAGGTAGTTGCACCTTCGGGCGTCCTTCTGGTTGCCCTGTATCCTTTCGGGGAAGCCGGCGTCTGAGACGTAAATCATCAGCTGATGATAAGTTGAGACGACCCCTTGGATCTCGTGAATTATGGGTCTCCCCAAAATCACGTTGTACACTGAAGGAGCGTCGATGACCAAAAACTCAATCATGACGTTCCGGGCTGCCTCATCGCAACCGATGGTGACAGGAAGCGTCACCTTCCCATCTGGATAAGTTGAAGCCCCATTGAACCCGGATACCGGATAGGGTACCGGCGTAAGGTGCTTGGGCTTCAGCTTAATTTGGTTGTAGGCCTTTCGGAACAGAATGTTTGCTCCGCTGCCACCGTCAACAAGGACCTTACTGACGTCGTGGTTGGCCACCGTGGCGATGATCACCAACGGATCCTCGTGAGGGAACGTAATCCCCCGGCAGTCGGCGGCTGTGAACGTCATGTTCGGCACCGGCGACTGGGGAGATTGAATGTCAGCGTTGTTCACCTGGTGAGTCAAAGCTCTAAGGTGACGCTTGTGCTCCCTCCGAGAGTATATTCCTCCCGAGATAACATTGATCGGAGGGAATTTCCCCTCCGGTTTTTTACTGTTTTTCCGAGGGAAATCAAGGTCCTGCCGAGGGTCCTTTGCTAACCTTTCGGATTCTTTTTTCTCGCGGTGATCCGCGATGTATTTTTTCAAGTATCCCTTCCGGACCATGTCTTCTATCTGGTCCTTCAGCTGGATACACTCTTCAGTGTTGTGGCCCGAAGACTCGTGGAACTCACACCACTGATTTTTATTTTTTCGCTGATACCACTCTGGGAGTGGTCTCGGCTTTCGGTAACTCTGCTCCTCCTTCGTCACACTGTAAATTTTGGCGCGTGGAAGAGAGAGCGGAGTGTAGGACTCGTATCTGCCTGTGTATGAGGCAAACCTGTCCTTCTTTAGGTCGCTGGCCGAAGATGGCTCCGAGGCCTTTGATTTTCCCTTTGCCTTATGGCTTTGGCCTTCAGACAAGGGTATTTGCCTCTGTTTCCCTCCCCCGGATTGAGGTTGGGTTTTTGCTTTATTCCATTCTTCGGCTCGGATGAACTTATCCGAAGCACTAAGAGCTTCCTCCAAGGTCTGCGGGGTATGCATGACCATGAAGTCTAGGAATTTTCCTGGCTGAAGGCCATTCTGCATTGCAAAAACAGCTAGCCCCTGGTCCAGCTGAGAGACGCTTGATGACTCGTTACTGAAACGGGTCAGGTAGTCTCGGAGGCTTTCAGTTTCCCCCTGTTGCAGACCCATGAGCTCTGCGGTAGTCTTCTCTCGGCGGTTTGCCGTGGAAAACTTGCTTCTGAACTTGGAGGACAGATCATCCCAACCTGTTATGGAGCCTTGCCTTACTCCCTTGGAGATCCACGCTTGCGCGACCCCCTTGAGAGTGGTTGGGAAATATTTGCACCAAGTCGCCTCGGATCTGGGGCAAAGATGCATATGAGTCTCATACGAGGCCACGTGGTCCTTCGGATCCGTGGTCCCGTCATATGTGATATGCGACGGTATTTTAACCGTGGGTACGCGCTCTTCTAGTATCCATTGCTCGAATGGTGAACTAGCGGGAAGCATAATGGCCTTGCCCTTGTTCCTGGCCGAAGGGACCGCGCTCCGCCCTCTCAGAGAGGTAGGAGTGGTTTTCGTCCCTGGCTGGGAAGTCTGGGCCTCGGCTGCAGGGAACGTGAGGCGACTACGCACGCTCGGTTCCTGGCCGCCGAGTCGGTCAAGGACGCTTCTGCGAGCAGTCTCAGGTTCCCGGCGAGCAGATTCTGGCCGAGAAGCTGAGCTGCTGCTCTTATGCGCTGCTGGTCTTGAGGATGAGGATCCTTTAAATAATTGAGAGTTCTTCTTCCTCTGTTTTTCATTTTTCCAAGAATCCTCCTCCCACTCTTCCAGTTCCCGGAAGGAAGGAAGCTTCCCACCGTCATGGTCTAACTTCCTCCGCTGATGCCGGGTATGCGGAGGAGTTCGATCACGAGGCGGTGGCATATTCTGTGCCCTCATTGCCTCCATGAGTACTGCCAGCGCTCTTGCCACCTCTTCCGAACTGGGCCCCGTCAAAGGGGTCTCCGGCCGAGTGTGGGCATGAGGCCGTGCAGCCGATGGTTGGCTTCGGGACACTGAATATGTCCTATGATCAGACTGACCCCTGCTAGACCGAGAGTGGTCCGGCCTATATTGAGAGTCATGCATTATAGGAGATAGGGAATCCTCCTTGTGTGATCCTCCCCCCGAGCCGGCACCCTTGGGAGAGTTCCGGTCCGGCGAGGGCGATGGTGTAGGGGTTTTAGGCTTTTCGCCCGCTCCTTGACGGAGGCTTTTGCTCTTGCGGTTCTTAGCCATGGCTGCTAAGACAATTGCAAGATGATCTTGGTTAGGAATTTGGCTTAAAGATTTTTGAAAGTCTTCCCCACAGACGGCGCCAAATTGTTTCGGTTGAAAACAATGGGACCTTGCCGAAGGTCCACTAAAATGGAGAAGACTGGATTCGATCCAAGCTGTGTTGGGCCGAAGGTTTCCTGCACAGTTAACACACGTAAACTAGCCTCGGGGGTGTTTCCGAGGAAGGCCCCTCCGATGCTAAAGTCAGTACAATGTGTAAAAAGGAAGACACTATGCAAGAGAGTTTGTAGCTTGAGGCTTTTGTGGAGTATTTCTCAATGCAAGAATGAGCATATGAGTTGGAATAATCCGTGTATGAGATAATGTATGTGATGATGCATGTGTTGTTGTGTCTGATAGTGTATATGATGTTATGAGATGTCCTCTTGAATGTGTTAATATGAGGGCTTTTATACCTCATCATATTTGGAGAGGTTGGGCTTTAGCCCAATTGGCTTACTTTGTGGGCTGACTTTTGACTTTTGAGCAATTGGAGAGTTGAACCTTGACCTTGGGCTTTTAATTGGATCATTTAGTGCTCCGGCCCAATTTTGACTAAATTGGACCCAAACAATAATTATGATTTTTAACTCTAAACTATTGATGTATTATATAAATTAGTTGCCC
Source organism: Chenopodium quinoa (assembly GCF_001683475.1). NCBI lineage: Eukaryota > Viridiplantae > Streptophyta > Magnoliopsida > Caryophyllales > Amaranthaceae > Chenopodium > Chenopodium quinoa. The sequence goes on from NW_018745614.1 coordinate 19,713, forward strand.
CACTTGTTTATTTTAACTCCATCACACATATTTGATCATTAATTTGATAAATTTGATAATGTATTCTAGGACGTTACATGGTTTAAGATATATTTAAAGAGTTGATGAGCTTTGATATTAATAAGTAAAATAGAATACCTAGTTTGAAATGGAGGAAGTGCCTATTTTTATCGACCTTGAGTGAAATCTCTATGTAATGATATGATGGAGGCAAAAACAATTGTACATCAACTCATCAATTAGAAATGTGGGTTTTACAAATTATTAGTATCAAATTCTGAAGATGAGACAATGTATTACAAAGTAATTAGATAAATAACGCAAATGGAAATTGGAAAATCTATACTAACATGAAAATTAATAAGGATATTAATGATAAATAATGTGAAAAAGAGACCATGCAAAATGTTAACAAAAGAAAATGGACTAACGGAAGGATTATATTTAGTATAATGTAAACTAATACGTAGAATTATGCTCGAAATCAGTTATTTAAGTGACTCGTTAATATTTAGGGGGCATAAGAAAAGCTTTTACATGTTCTAATTAATTAGTGATATATATAATTATCGGTTTTAATTAATAGATAGACCTATAGCTAGCATTTCATTAAAAAGTTAGTTAGCTACACGTATCAATTTGTGATAAAAAGAATGTGGCCAAAGAATCCTACTCGTTGTAACTTAGCTGTATTAGTACTGTCTCCAAGCAAAACAACTTTGCTAAAGGATAGTGACAATTGACATACGAATATAATACGAGTATAACAATATATGGAGTTGTCTTTCGTTTCTTTGGACATGTTTGTCAATGTAAAGTTCTAAAACATAAGTATATTTTTTCGTTAATAAAAATATAGTTAAATACACTATTTTAAGACACTTAAAATAGAATATGAGCACTATATATTAAAACAGATAAAGTATATATATATATATATATATATATATATATATATATATATATATATATATATATATGAATCTTATGAACATGTAAATCGCCAGAATGCAATAGGGAAAATAATGTTACATATTTAGGAAAATGGATTAATGAAAGCTTAACCGCGTCAGATTACTATAAATAATTGAGCATGCAGAAAGAAATAAAGTCAATGACTTTAACTAGAGACTAAGTACACTTTCTAAGAAAAGAAAGACCGAAAGAAAGGGTAGTTAGTTGAGACAATTAATTAATGAAGTATCCCTAAAAAATATGATATAAGATGATAATTACTTAATTACTTTATCTAATGCAACATGTAATCTTAGTCACTTGGTGGGGTACTTACGCATGTGTATTGCCACCTTAATAATCTTGATCTTAATCATTGGACCTTTCTTAATTATCTCCTTAATCTACGTACGCGTTATTTTGTTGCATAACTTGCTCGGATTATGACAAAGATTAAAGTTTGATGTTACATTATTAGCGTGTGGCTGATTGGAGATAGAAAGCTATAACTTTAGACACTAATTTGGATGAAATATACTTCCTCCGATTTCTTTTACTTGCAACACACCTTTTAGGCACACAGTTTTAGGAGATGTTAGTGGGGGTAAACGAGCGATTTTATCAATATAATTTTTACACAAAGATTAGAATAGGGTTAAGTATCATTTGTAAAAATTATAATGAATATATAATTGTTTACATTACATAAACCCGACCTCAAAACACGTGCCACAAGGCTGTGTTGCAAGTAAAAAGAAATGGAGGAAGTAAATCTGAAGTGAAATTAGGGCCTATTCTCATACGTTCATTTTCAGTTCAGTTCAAATCCTAATTCCTTCTCTTATAAAATATTCATTTCATTTCAGCTCATTTCAGTTCAGTTGCATGAGTTCAGTTCAGTTGCATGAGTTCAGTTCAGTTGAGTTCAGTCTATGAGAACAAACCCTTAACCTATACCTGATTGGTTGGTTGGTAATAACCAGAACCTAGTTAGACAGATAAAAATGTAATTGACCCAACCTAATAAATTTTGGTCTAAACATGAGGTTTGTCTTATCCGAACTCCACTTGAACTTAAAGGTCAACTGATTTAGATTAGACCCATCCATGAGCATTGTCTTGTCTGAACTTGACCAATATTCGAGGATTGTACAATATGAACTTGACGTAGACCCACAGTAATTTGGTCAAAAACGAACCCGATATATATTATACAAACTCGTTCCAATCCAATTTTAGCTCACAAGACATACCATGAGTCTATCCCGAACTAAATACAACCAGTACCAAACCAGAACCAGTATAATTTAACCATTTTCACCCAAATTTGAAGTGACACAAATCGAGCTATTTTGAACCAAATGAAAATTCTGGCCAAACATTACCCAAAAAAAACAAAAAAAAACAAAAAAAAAAAACACAACTCGTCTATAAGACCATAACGTATTTGAACCTTGGACTGGGTTATATAGTTCCAACATAATCTTCTGAAATTGGGCAATACTTTTAAATCTAATACGCTGGATATTATGGTCCGTTACAAATGACCCAAATTCATGTGTGGCTTTTAAGTTGGGCCCCATGACATTTTATCCAACTTGGGTTTGTTTGCTTATGAAGAAATTACCACTTTTTTTTTTTTTAAATTCCATTCCCTCGGTTTCTTATACGGAGTACTCCCTCCATTTTTTTAATTAAAAGTCTGTTTTGCTATTATGGGTATTCAAAATAAGAAGTCTGATAGATATTATATTTACGATAACAAGTTAAGAGGTACACGCTACGTGTGTACAATATAAAAATTTATTAATTTAATTTACCTGTTATTTTATAATTTTATTTCTGTAAATAATAGTGCCTATATAAAAAGAAATTAATAAATTTTTTGATAATAAAAATTAAATATTAAATATGGCTAAAAGATCATCCATGTCCCTTTTTATTTTGAACCAGTTTATATTTGTTCCTAAGATATATGTATGATTAAAGAGAGTAGCTATTATTATTTTTTAATTAAATAAAAAACAAATTTATTTTAACGAAAAAAAACAGTGTTTGTACGTTGATATATATTATTTTTTGTTGTAAAAAAAACAGTTTTTATTGGTGGTAATTTTTTTCTCTTTGGCATGAGTAATTAGTTTTAAGGGTGGTTTTTTTTTTACAGGAATAAGGGTAGTTATGGAAAATATTTAATATTTAATTATAGCAGTTATGATTTTTTTTTTTAACAAAAAAAACATTTTATTTTATTTTAGGGAAGAAAAAAAGAACAAATAAAGTGTTATTTGTTATGAAATATAATAATGTATGTCCATTATATAAACCATTGTAACCTCCTAGGCATTATTACTTTCCTAAGTAACCTCTTGTAACTCCTTTTAGCTTTATTGTTTCCCTTTGTAACTCTTCATTATTATGACTCTTCATTGCTTTTGGAGAGTTACTATTTCCTCAAGTGTATATATATAGGCATTGTCTAATGAAGAAATAAACTAAGAATTAACATCTACATCTTCCACTTATATTCTACTATTCTTTCTCTCTTACTATTTTATAACACGTTATCAGCACCATTACTCTACAAATACGATTTAAAAGAAAAATTATGATAGCAATCGTATTAAATCAATTGATGATGACGATCTCAACAAATCAATCGAGGTATTTATGTCTGTTCTATTAGCAAGTTATATATTATTGTATAAAATTGATGGTGGGTAAATATATCTATGATGAGTGGCACGAATAATGTTATTGGCTGCATCCTTTTCTTCAATTACACTTTATCACATGGTTTATTTGGATCTTACCATTATTTTTAGTTTGATTTGTTTATTTGGTTCTTACCATTATTTTTAGTTTGATTTGTAAAATTATTGTATGTACTATGTAATTATAATTTTCTTTTCATTGAGGTTTTCTTTATCCTGTACTCTCATTATGAAATAGTTTTATTAAAGATTACTATGAGAGTCCATAGTCTAATCTTATTCATCAATATTGTGTTTGCACCATGGTCAATAGTTTCAAGACAGTGAATTCATAAGATAAGGATATTTAAAGTTTGCTCTATATATTCCTAAGGTAGATTTATGTTAATAAAAGCGTTAGAAAAAAATTGCCTTTGATTTACAATTGAATTTGCTTGACTTGTTATCTGTACATATTCTTTTGAACATCAAAGTGGCATATGTTTACTATATTTTAAGTCTTAATTTATTGCAATTATTTATTCTTGAATCCTAAACATTGGTAAGTTATCTCACTCCTACAATTTATGTTTATTGTTTATTAAATTAAGATGTCATATGTTTCGGTTTTTAAGTTTTTTCGTTCATATTTGCGGTAAGTTATATTTGAATTGCAGATTATGATATATTTCTAGTTAATTATTAGATTTCTTGTTTAATTTGGTTTTGGCACATATAAGAATATTTCATGGTTTATTGAGGTAATAACCGGAAGATATATATGTTTTCTAATATTATTTCTAGAAAGCGTGACTCTTGAGGAAAAGTAGAGTACTATTATTAGATTGCTATATAATCATGTACTTCGTATAGCAGTAAGATTATATAAAATGAGTTGCATAATTTTATTTTATTTTTTTTATAAGTTACTCCTACTTTTTTGAAGCATATATATTTTGTATTAGTTTGGTTTTTATGTCATATATATATTGTGCTACAATTGAACTTTGTTAAGATCCTACCTCTGTTATATCAAGATGATTTCAGATTATATATACCATATACATACCTCTAATTTTCGTTGGGTAGAAGATTGTTTCATTGAGTCATAGTGTATAATGAAGTACCAAAAAGAGCTATTGCATTATGCAATTATTACAGAGAAAATATAATGCGATTTTTGTTGATAAGTATATTAGGTGACTCGTACTTCGTAGCTTTGTCCGCCCGATCGGCGGACATTGCCCGGTCTGACCGGGCGGAAGAAGAAGAGGTGCCTGGCAAATTCGTTGAAGAAGCTGCTCTCGCGCCCGACCGGGCGAGCCTTCGCCCGACCGGGCGAGCCTTCGCCCGATCGGGCAGACCTTGCCCGGTTTGACCGGGCGGTGGGGGTTGGATACGTTGAAGCATTCGTATGGAGTTTTCTTCTCGCGCCCGATCGGGCAGACCTTGCCCGGTCTGACCGGGCGGTGAAGGAAAAATACGGAACGCGGATTTTTGCGGTTTTAGGTTATCTTATTTTATTATCTTTTTGCCCAAGTATCTTTTAATTAGGGATTAATATAAAACCTCCCTAATATCAGTATTAGGGTCAAGAGAGACAGAGTGAGAAGCCGTTCTTGAGAAATACAAGAATCATCTTTGTAATCTTTGCAGTTTATAGTGAAATCATTCGATCTCGGTGCCCGTGGACGTAGCTATCACATCGATAGTGAACCACGTAAATTCTTGGTGTTGTTCTTATTGTTTGCATTGAATTTCTTTATTGTTTTCTTGTTTGTTTTCGACCTTTGCTTCCGCTGTCGCACAACAATTGGTATCAAGAGCTCAGGTTCAATCCTTGG
>NW_018745615.1:0-27677 GCF_001683475.1 Chenopodium quinoa
CTTTCATTTGATTCAATTAGCTTTGTGGAATGCATTTGACTTTCATATGATTCAAAAAGCTTTGTTTGAATGTGTTTGACTTTCATTTGAATCAATTAGCTTTGTTTGAATGTGTTTTACTTTCATTTGATTTAATTAGCTTTGTTAAATGCATTGACTTTCATTTGATCAATTAGCTTTGATGAATGCATTTGACTTTCATTTGATTCAATTAGCTTTGTTTGAATGTGTTTGACTTTAATTTGATTCAATTAGCTTTGTAGAATGCATTGACTTTCATTTGATTCAATTAGCTTTGATTGAATGTGTTTGACTTTATTTGATTCAATTAGCTTTGTAGAAAGCATTGACTTTCATTTGATTCATTAGCTTAGTTTGAATTTGTTTGACTTTCATTTGATTCAATTAGCTTTGTGGAATGCATTTGACTTTCATATGATTCAAAAAGCTTTGTTTGAATGTGTTTGACTTTCATTTGAATCAATTAGCTTTGTTTGAATGTGTTTTACTTTCATTTGATTTAATTAGCTTTGTTAAATGCATTTGACTTTCATTTGATCGAATTAGCTTTGATGAATGCATTTGACTTTCATTTGATTCAAAAAGCTTTGTTTGAATGTGTTTGACTTTAATTTGATTCAATTAGCTTTGTAGAATGCATTAGACTTTCATTTGATTCAATTAGCTTTGATTGAATGTGTTTGACTTTCATTTATTCAATTAGCTTTGTTGAATGCATTTGACTTTCATTTGATTCAAAATGCTTTGTTTGAATGTGTTTGACTTTTATTTGATTCTATTAGCTTTGTAGAATGTATTAGAATTTCATTTGATTCAATTAGCTTTGTTTGAATACATTTGACTTTCATTTCATTTAATTAGCTTTGTAAATCCATTTGACTTTCATTTGATAGCTTTGTTGATGCATTGACCTTCATTTGATTCAAAAAGCTTTGTTTGAATGAATTTGACTTTTATTTTATTCATTTCGCTTTGTAGAATGCATTTGACTTTCATTTGATTCAATTAGATTTGTGGAATGCATTTGACTTTCATATGATTCAAAAAGCTATGTTTGAATGTGTTTGACTTTCATTTGAATCAATTAGCTTTGTTTGAATGTGTTTTACTTTCATTTGATTTAATTAGCTTTGTAGAATGCATTTGACTTTCATTTGATTCAATTAGCTTTGATGAATGCATTTGACTTTCATTTGATTTAAAAAGGTTTGTTTGAATGTGTTTGACTTTATTTGATTCAATTAGCTTTGTAGAAAGCATTAGACTTTCATTTGATTCAATTAGCTTAGTTTGAATTTGTTTGACTTTCATTTGATTCAATTAGCTTTGTGGAATGCATTTGACTTTCATATGATTCAAAGCTTTGTTTGAATGTGTTTGACTTTCATTTGAATCAATTAGCTTTGTTTGAATGTGTTTTACTTTCATTTGATTTAATTAGCTTTGTTAAATGCATTTGACTTTCATTTGATCGAATTAGCTTTGATGAATGCATTTGACTTTCATTTGATTCAAAAGCTTTGTTTGAATGTGTTTGACTTTAATTTGATTCAATTAGCTTTGTAGAATGCATTAGACTTTCATTTGATTCAATTAGCTTTGATTGAATGTGTTTGACTTTCATTTTATTCAATTAGCTTTGTTGAATGCATTTGACTTTCATTTGATTCAAAATGCTTTGTTTGAATGTGTTTGACTTTCATTTGAGCTTTGAATGTGTTTTACTTTCATTTGATTTAATTAGCTTTGTTAATGCATTTGACTTTCATTTGATTAGCTTTGTGAATGCATTTGACTTTCATTTGATTCAAAAAGCTTTGTTTGAATGTGTTTGACTTTCATTTGATTCAATTAGCTTTGTAGAATGCATTAGACTTTCATTTGATTCAATTAGCTTTGATTGAATGCATTTGACTTTATTTGATTCAATTAGCTCATTAGACTTTCATTTGATTCAATTAGCTTAGTTTGAATTTGTTTGACTTTCATTTGATTCAATTAGCTTTGTGGAATGCATTTGACTTTCATATGATTCAAAAAGCTTTGTTTGAATGTGTTTGACTTTCATTTGAATCAATTAGCTTTGTTTGAATGTGTTTTACTTTCATTTGATTTAATTAGCTTTGTTAATGCATTTGACTTTCATTTGATCGAATTAGCTTTGATGAATGCATTTGACTTTCATTTGATTCAAAAAGCTTTGTTTGAATGTGTTTGACTTTAATTTGATTCAATTAGCTTTGTAGAATGCATTAGACTTTCATTTGATTCAATTAGCTTTGATTGAATGTGTTTGACTTTCATTTATTCAATTAGCTTTGTTGAATGCATTTGACTTTCATTTGATTCAAAATGCTTTGTTTGAATGTGTTTGACTTTCATTTGATTTAATTAGCTTTGTTTGAATGTTTTTACTTTCATTTGATTTAATTAGCTTTGTTAAATGCATTTGACTTTCATTTGATAATTAGCTTTGATGAATGCATTTGACTTTCATTTGATTCAAAAAGCTTTGTTTGAATGTGTTTGACTTTATTTGATTCAATTAGCTTTGTAGAATGCATTTTTCATTAATTAGCTTTCAATTAGCTTTCATTTTTCATTTGATTCATTAGCTTAGTTTGAATTTGTTTGACTTTCATTTGATTCAATTAGCTTTTGCATTTGACTTTCATATGATTCAAAAAGCTTTGTTTGAATGTTTGACTTTCATTTGAATCAATTAGCTTTGTTTGAATGTGTTTTACTTTCATTTGATTTAATTAGCTTTGTTAAATGCATTTGACTTTCATTTGATCGAATTAGCTTTGATGAATGCATTTGACTTTCATTTGATTCAAAAAGCTTTGTTTGAATGTGTTTGACTTTAATTTGATTCAATTAGCTTTGTAGAATGCATTAGACTTTCATTTGATTCAATTAGCTTTGATTGAATGTGTTTGACTTTCATTTTATTCAATTAGCTTTGTTGAATGCATTTGACTTTCATTTGATTCAAAATGCTTTGTTTGAATGTGTTTGACTTTCATTTGAATCAATTAGCTTTGTTTGAATGTGTTTTACTTTCATTTGATTTAATTAGCTTTGTGCATTTGACTTTCATTTGATCAATTAGCTTTGATGAATGCATTTGACTTTCATTTGATTCAGCTTTCTTTCATTTGATTCAATTAGCTTAGAATGCATTAGACTTTCATTTGATTCAATTAGCTTTGATTGAATGCGTTTGACTTTATTTGATTCAATTAGCTTTGTAGAAAGCATTAGACTTTCATTTGATTCAATTAGCTTAGTTTGAATTTGTTTGACTTTCATTTGATTCAATTAGCTTTGTGGAATGCATTTGACTTTCATATGATTCAAAAAGCTTTGTTTGAATGTGTTTGACTTTCATTTGAATCAATTAGCTTTGTTTGAATGTGTTTTACTTTCATTTGATTTAATTAGCTTTGTTAAATGCATTTGACTTTCATTTGATCAATTAGCTTTGATGAATGCATTTGACTTTCATTTGATTCAAAAAGCTTTGTTTGAATGTGTTTGACTTTAATTTGATTCAATTAGCTTTGTAGAATGCATTAGACTTTCATTTGATTCAATTAGCTTTGATTGAATGTGTTTGACTTTCATTTTATTCAATTAGCTTTGTTGAATGCATTTGACTTTCATTTGATTCAAAATGCTTTGTTTGAATGTGTTTGACTTTTATTTGATTCTATTAGCTTTGTAGAATGTATTAGAATTTCATTTGATTCAATTAGCTTTGTTTGAATACGTTTGACTTTCATTTCATTTAATTAGCTTTGTAGAATCCATTTGACTTTCATTTGATAGCTTTGTTGAATGCATTTGACCTTCATTTGATTCAAAAAGCTTTGTTTGAATGAATTTGACTTTTATTTTATTCATTTCGCTTTGTAGAATGCATTTGACTTTCATTTGATTCAATTAGATTTGTGGAATGCATTTGACTTTCATATGATTCAAAAAGCTATGTTTGAATGTGTTTGACTTTCATTTGAATCAATTAGCTTTGTTTGAATGAGTTTTACTTTCATTTGATTTAATTAGCTTTGTAGAATGCATTTGACTTTCATTTGATTCAATTAGCTTTGATGAATGCATTTGACTTTCATTTGATTCAAAAAGGTTTGTTTGAATGTGTTTGACTTTATTTGATTCAATTAGCTTTGTAGAAAGCATTAGACTTTCATTTGATTCAATTAGCTTAGTTTGAATTTGTTTGACTTTCATTTGATTCAATTAGCTTTGTGGAATGCATTTGACTTTCATATGATTCAAAAAGCTTTGTTTGAATGTGTTTGACTTTCATTTGAATCAATTAGCTTTGTTTGAATGTGTTTTACTTTCATTTGATTTAATTAGCTTTGTTAAATGCATTTGACTTTCATTTGATCGAATTAGCTTTGATGAATGCATTTGACTTTCATTTGATTCAAAAAGCTTTGTTTGAATGTGTTTGACTTTAATTTGATTCAATTAGCTTTGTAGAATGCATTAGACTTTCATTTGATTCAATTAGCTTGATTGAATGTGTTTGACTTTCATTTTATTCAATTAGCTTTGTTGAATGCATTTGACTTTCATTTGATTCAAAATGCTTTGTTTGAATGTGTTTGACTTTCATTTGATCAATTAGCTTTGTTTGAATGTGTTTTACTTTCATTTGATTTAATTAGCTTTGTTAAATGCATTTGACTTTCATTTGATCGAATTAGCTTTGATGAATGCATTTGACTTTCATTTGATTCAAAAAGCTTTGTTTGAATGCTTTCATTTGATTCAATTAGCTTTGTAGAATGCATTTTTCATTTGATTTTTTTGATTGAATGTGTTTGACTTTATTTGATTCAATTAGCTTTGTAGAAAGCATTAGACTTTCATTTGATTCAATTAGCTTAGTTTGAATTTGTTTGACTTTCATTTGATTCAATTAGCTTTGTGGAATGCATTTGACTTTCATATGATTCAAAAAGCTTTGTTTGAATGTGTTTGACTTTCATTTGAATCAATTAGCTTTGTTTGAATGTGTTTTACTTTCATTTGATTTAATTGGCTTTGTTAAATGCATTTGACTTTCATTTGATCGAATTAGCTTTGATGAATGCATTTGACTTTCATTTGATTCAAAAAGCTTTGTTTGAATGTGTTTGACTTTAATTTGATTCAATTAGCTTTGTAGAATGCATTAGACTTTCATTTGATTCAATTAGCTTTGATTGAATGTGTTTGACTTTCATTTATTCAATTAGCTTTGTTGAATGCATTTGACTTTCATTTGATTCAAAATGCTTTGTTTGAATGTGTTTGACTTTTATTTGATTCTATTAGCTTTGTAGAATGTATTAGAATTTCATTTGATTCAATTAGCTTTGTTTGAATACATTTGACTTTCATTTCATTTAATTAGCTTTGTATAATCCATTTGACTTTCATTTGATAGCTTTGTTGAATGCATTGACCTTCATTTGATTCAAAAAGCTTTGTTTGAATGAATTTGACTTTTATTTTATTCATTTCGCTTTGTAGAATGCATTTGACTTTCATTTGATTCAATTAGATTTGTGGAATGCATTTGACTTTCATATGATTCAAAAAGCTATGTTTGAATGTGTTTGACTTTCATTTGAATCAATTAGCTTTGTTTGAATGTGTTTTACTTTCATTTGATTTAATTAGCTTTGTAGAATGCATTTGACTTTCATTTGATTCAATTAGCTTTGATGAATGCATTTGACTTTCATTTGATTTAAAAAAGGTTTGTTTGAATGTGTTTGATTTTATTTGATTCAATTAGCTTTGTAGAAAGCATTAGACTTTCATTTGATTCAATTAGCTTAGTTTGAATTTGTTTGACTTTCATTTGATTCAATTAGCTTTGTGGAATGCATTTGACTTTCATATGATTCAAAAAGCTTTGTTTGAATGTGTTTGACTTTCATTTGAATCAATTAGCTTTGTTTGAATGTGTTTTACTTTCATTTGATTTAATTAGCTTTGTTAAATGCATTTGACTTTCATTTGATCGAATTAGCTTTGATGAATGCATTTGACTTTCATTTGATTCAAAAGCTTTGTTTGAATGTGTTTGACTTTCATTTGATTCAATTAGCTTTGTAGAATGCATTAGACTTTCATTTGATTCAATTAGCTTTGATTGAATGTGTTTGACTTTCATTTTATTCAATTAGCTTTGTTGAATGCATTTGACTTTCATTTGATTCAATTAGCTTAGTTTGAATTTGTTTGACTTTCATTTGATTCAATTAGCTTTGTGGAATGCATTTGACTTTCATATGATTCAAAAAGCTTTGTTTGAATGTGTTTGACTTTCATTTGAATCAATTAGCTTTGTTTGAATGTGTTTTACTTTCATTTGATTTAATTAGCTTTGTTTGAATGCATTTGACTTTCATTTGATTCAATTAGCTTTGATAAATGCATTTGACTTTCATTTGATTCAAAAAGGTTTGTTTGAATGTGTTTGACTTTATTTGATTCATTAGCTTTGTAGAAAGCATTAGACTTTCATTTGATTCAATTAGCTTAGTTTGAATTTGTTTGACTTTCATTTGATTCAATTAGCTTTGTGGAATGCATTTGACTTTCATATGATTCAAAAAGCTTTGTTTGAATGTGTTTGACTTTCATTTGAATCAATTAGCTTTGTTTGAATGTTTTACTTTCATTTGATTTAATTAGCTTTGTTAAATGCATTTGACTTTCATTTGATCGAATTAGCTTTGATGAATGCATTTGACTTTCATTTGATTCAAAAGCTTTGTTTGAATGTGTTTGACTTTAATTTGATTCAATTAGCTTTGTAGAATGCATTAGACTTTCATTTGATTCAATTAGCTTTGATTGAATGTGTTTGACTTTCATTTATTCAATTAGCTTTGTTGAATGCATTTGACTTTCATTTGATTCAAAATGCTTTGTTTGAATGTGTTTGACTTTTATTTGATTCAATTAGCTTTGTGGAATGCATTTGACTTTCATATGATTCAAAAAGCTTTGTTTGAATGTGTTTGACTTTCATTTGAATCAATTAGCTTTGTTTGAATGTGTTTTACTTTCATTTGATTTAATTAGCTTTGTTAAATGCATTTGACTTTCATTTGATCGAATTAGCTTTGATGAATGCATTTGACTTTCATTTGATTCAAAAAGCTTTGTTTGAATGAATTTGACTTTTATTTTATTCATTTCGCTTTGTAGAATGCATTTGACTTTCATTTGATTCAATTAGATTTGTGGAATGCATTTGACTTTCATATGATTCAAAAAGCTATGTTTGAATGTGTTTGACTTTCATTTGAATCAATTAGCTTTGTTTGAATGTGTTTTACTTTCATTTGATTTAATTAGCTTTGTAGAATGCATTTGACTTTCATTTGATTCAATTAGCTTTGATGAATGCATTTGACTTTCATTTGATTTAAAAAGGTTTGTTTGAATGTGTTTGATTTTATTTGATTCAATTAGCTTAGTTTGAATTTGTTTGACTTTCATTTGATTCAATTAGCTTTGTGGAATGCATTTGACTTTCATATGATTCAAAAAGCTTTGTTTGAATGTGTTTGACTTTCATTTGAATCAATTAGCTTTGTTTGAATGTGTTTTACTTTCATTTGATTTAATTAGCTTTGTTAAATGCATTTGACTTTCATTTGATCGAATTAGCTTTGATGAATGCATTTGACTTTCATTTGATTCAAAAGCTTTGTTTGAATGTGTTTGACTTTTTTGATTCAATTAGCTTTGTAGAATGCATTAGACTTTCATTTGATTCAATTAGCTTTGATTGAATGTGTTTGACTTTCATTTTATTCAATTAGCTTTGTTGAATGCATTTGACTTTCATTTGATTCAAAATGCTTTGTTTGAATGTGTTTGACTTTTATTTGATTCTATTAGCTTTGTAGAATGTATTAGAATTTCATTTGATTTAATTAGCTTTGTTTGAATACGTTTGACTTTCATTTCATTTAATTAGCTTTGTAGAATCCATTTGACTTTCATTTGATAGCTTTGTTGAATGCATTTGACCTTCATTTGATTCAAAAAGCTTTGTTTGAATGAATTTGACTTTTATTTTATTCATTTTGCTTTGTAGAATGCATTTGACTTTCATTTGATTCAATTAGATTTGTGGAATGCATTTGACTTTCAACATTTGACTTTCATATGATTCAAAAAGCTATGTTTGAATGTGTTTGACTTTCATTTAAATCAATTAGCTTTGTTTGAATGTGTTTTACTTTCATTTGATTTAATTAGCTTTGTAGAATGCATTTGACTTTCATTTGATTCAATTAGCTTTGATTGCATTTGACTTTCATTTGATTTAAAAAGGTTTGTTTGAATGTGTTTGATTTTATTTGATTCAATTAGCTTTGTAGAAAGCATTACACTTTCATTTGATTCAATTAGCTTAGTTTGAATTTGTTTGACTTTCATTTGATTCAATTAGCTTTGTGGAATGCATTTGACTTTCATATGATTCAAAAAGCTTTGTTTGAATGTGTTTGACTTTCATTTGAATCAATTAGCTTTGTTTGAATGTGTTTTACTTTCATTTGATTTAATTAGCTTTGTTAAATGCATTTGACTTTCATTTGATCGAATTAGCTTTGATGAATGCATTTGACTTTCATTTGATTCAATTAAATGCATTTGACTTTCATATGATTCAAAAAGCTTGTTTGAATGTGTTAGACTTTCATTTGAATCAATTAGCTTTGTTTGAATGTGTTTTACTTTCATTTTATTTAATTAGCTTTGTAGAATGCATTTGTCTTTCATTTGATTCAATTAGCTTTGATGAATGGATTTGACTTTCATTTGATTCAAAATTTGTTTGAATGTGTTTGACTTTATTTGATTCTATTAGCTTTGTAGAAAGCATTAGACTTTCATTTGATTCAATTAGCTTAGTTTGAATTTGTTTGACTTTCATTTGATTCAATTAGCTTTGTAGAATGCATTTGACTTTCATATGATTCAAAAAGCTTTGTTTGAATGTGTTTGACTTTCATTTGAATCAATTAGCTTTGTTTGAATGTGTTTTACTTTCATTTGATTCAATTAGCTTTGATGAATGCATTTGACTTTCATTTGATTCAAAAAGGTTTGTTTGAATGTGTTAGACTTTCATTTGATCGAATTAGCTTTGATGAATGCATTTGACTTTCATTTGATTTGAAGCTTTGTTTGAATGTTTTTGACTTTCATTTGATTCAATTAGCTTTGTAGAATGCATTTTTCATTTGATTCAATTAGCTTTGATTGAATGTGTTTGACTTTATTTTATTCAGTTAGCTTTGTTGAATGCATTTGACTTTCATTTGATTCGAAATGCTTTGTTTGAATGTGTTTGACTTTTATTTGATTCTATTAGCTTTGTAGAATGTATTAGAATTTCATTTGATTCAATTAGTTTTGTTTGAATACATTTGACTTTCATTTCATTTAAGTAGCTTTGTAGAATCCATTTGACTTTCATTTGATAGCTTTGTTGAATGCATTTGACCTTCATTTGATTCAAAAAGCTTTGTTTGAATGAATTTGACTTTTATTTTATTCATTTCGCTTTGTAGAATGCATTTGACTTTCATTTGATTCAATTAGATTTGTGGAATGCATTTGACTTTCATATGATTCAAAAAGCTATGTTTGAATGTGTTTGACTTTCATTTGAATCAATTAGCTTTGTTTGAATGTGTTTTACTTTCATTTGATTTATTAGCTTTGTAGAATGCATTTGACTTTCATTTGATTCAATAAGCTTTGATGAATGCATTTGACTTTCATTTGATTTAAAAAGGTTTGTTTGAATGTATTTGACTTTATTTGATTCAATTAGCTTTGTAGAAAGCATTAGACTTTCATTTGATTCAATTAGCTTAGTTTGAATTTGTTTGACTTTCATTTGATTCAATTAGCTTTGTGGAATGCATTTGACTTTCATATGATTCAAAAAGCTTTGTTTGAATGTGTTTGACTTTCATTTGAATCAATTAGCTTTGTTTGAATGTGTTTTACTTTCATTTGATTTAATTAGCTTTGTTAAATGCATTTGACTTTCATTTGATTCAATTAGCTTTGATGAATGCATTTGACTTTCATTTGATTCAAAAAGGTTTGTTTGAATGTGTTTGACTTTTTTTTTGATTCAATTAGCTTTGTAGAAAGCATTAGACTTTCATTTGATTCAATTAGCTTAGTTTGAATTTGTTTGACTTTCATTTGATTCAATTAGCTTTGTGGAATGCATTTGACTTTCATATGATTCAAAAAGTTATGTTTGAATTTAATTGACTTTCATTTGAATCAATTAGCTTTGTTTGAATGTGTTTTACTTTCATTTGATTTAATTAGCTTTGTAGAATGCATTTGACTTTCATTTGATCGAATTAGCTTTGATGAATGCATTTGACTTTCATTTGATTCAATTAGCTTTGTGGAATGCATTTGACTTTCATATGATTCAAAAAGCTATGTTTGAATGTGTTTGACTTTCATTTGAATCAATTAGCTTTGTTTGAATGTGTTTTACTTTCATTTGATTTAATTAGCTTTGTTAAATGCATTTGACTTTCATTTGATCGAATTAGCTTTGATGAATGCATTTGACTTTCATTTGATTCAATTGCTTTGTGGAATGCATTTGACTTTCATATGATTCAAAAGCTTTGTTTGAATGTGTTTGACTTTCATTTGAATCAATTAGCTTTGTTTGAATGTGTTTTACTTTCATTTTATTTAATTAGCTTTGTAGAATGCATTTGTCTTTCATTTGATTCAATTAGCTTTGATGAATGCATTTGACTTTCATTTGATTCAAAAAGGTTTGTTTGAATGTGTTTGACTTTATTTGATTCAATTAGCTTTGTAGAAAGCATTAGACTTTCATTTGATTCAATTAGCTTAGTTTGAATTTGTTTGACTTTCATTTGATTCAATTAGCTTTGTGGAATGCATTTGACTTTCATATGATTCAAAAAGCTTTGTTTGAATGTGTTTGACTTTCATTTGAATCAATTAGCTTTGTTTGAATGTGTTTTACTTTCATTTGATTCAATTAGCTTTGATGAATGCATTTGACTTTCATTTGATTCAAAATTTGTTTGAATGTGTTTGACTTTCATTTGATT
This sequence comes from Chenopodium quinoa, assembly GCF_001683475.1. Classification (NCBI taxonomy): domain Eukaryota; kingdom Viridiplantae; phylum Streptophyta; class Magnoliopsida; order Caryophyllales; family Amaranthaceae; genus Chenopodium; species Chenopodium quinoa. Next base: position 11,202 of record NW_018745615.1, read on the forward strand.
TAGCTTTGATTGCATTTGACTTTCATTTGATTCTTTGTTTGAATGTGTTTGACTTTCATTTGATTCAATTAGCTTTGTAGAATGCATTAGACTTTCATTTGATTCAATTAGCTTTGATTGAATGTGTTTGACTTTATTTTATTCAGTTAGCTTTGTTGAATGCATTTGACTTTCATTTGATTCAAAATGCTTTGTTTGAATGTGTTTGACTTTTATTTGATTCTATTAGCTTTGTAGAATGTATTAGAATTTCATTTGATTCAATTAGTTTTGTTTGAATACATTTGACTTTCATTTCATTTAAGTAGCTTTGTAGAATCCATTTGACTTTCATTTGATAGCTTTGTTGAATGCATTTGACCTTCATTTGATTCAAAAAACTTTGTTTGAATGAATTTGACTTTTATTTTATTCATTTCGCTTTGTAGAATGCATTTGACTTTCATTTGATTCAATTAGATTTGTGGAATGCATTTGACTTTCATATGATTCAAAAAGCTATGTTTGAATGTGTTTGACTTTCATTTGAATCAATTAGCTTTGTTTGAATGTGTTTTACTTTCATTTGATTAAATTAGCTTTGTTAAATGCATTTGACTTTCATTTGATTCAATTAGCTTTGATTGAATGCTTTTATTCAGTTAGCTTTGTTGAATGCATTTGACTTTCATTTGATTCAAAATGCTTTGTTTGAATGTGTTTGACTTTATTTGATTCTATTAGCTTTGTAGAATGTATTAGAATTTCATTTGATTCAATTAGTTTTGTTTGAATACATTTGACTTTCATTTCATTTCTTTGTAGAATCCATTTGACTTTCATTTGATAGCTTTGTTGAATGCATTTGACCTTCATTTGATTCAAAAACTTTGTTTGAATGAATTTGACTTTTATTTTATTCATTTCGCTTTGTATAATGCATTTGACTTTCATTTGATTCAATTAGATTTGTGGAATGCATTTGACTTTCATATGATTCAAAAAGCTATGTTTGAATGTGTTTGACTTTCATTTGAATCAATTAGCTTTGTTTGAATGTGTTTTACTTTCATTTGATTTAATTAGCTTTGTAGAATGCATTTGACTTTCATTTGATTCAATTAGCTTTGATGAATGCATTTGACTTTCATTTGATTTAAAAAGGTTTGTTTGAATTGTTTGACTTTATTTGATTCAATTAGCTTTGTAGAAAGCATTAGACTTTCATTTGATTCAATTAGCTTAGTTTGAATTTGTTTGACTTTCATTTGATTCAATTAGCTTTGTGGAATGCATTTGACTTTCATATGATTCAAAAGTTATGTTTGAATTTTTGACTTTCATTTGAATCAATTAGCTTTGTTTGAATGTGTTTTACTTTCATTTGATTTAATTAGCTTTGTAGAATGCATTTGACTTTCATTTGATCGAATTAGCTTTGATGAATGCATTTGACTTTCATTTGATTCAATTAGCTTTGTGGAATGCATTTTGACTTTCATATGATTCAAAAAGCTTGTTTGAATGTGTTTGACTTTCATTTGAATCAATTAGCTTTGTTTGAATGTGTTTTACTTTCATTTGATTTAATTAGCTTTGTTAAATGCATTTGACTTTCATTTGATCGAATTAGCTTTGATGAATGCATTTGACTTTAATTTGATTCAATTAATGCATTTGACTTTCATATGATTCAAAAAGCTTTGTTTGAATGTGTTTGACTTTCATTTGAATCAATTAGCTTTGTTTGAATGGGTTTTACTTTCATTTGATTTAATTATCTTTGTTAAATGCATTTGACTTTCATTTGATCGAATTAGCTTTGATGAATGCATTTGACTTTCATTTGATTCTTTGTTTGACTTTCATTTGATTCAATTAGCTTTGTAGAATTTAGACTTTCATTTGCTTTGATTGAATGTGTTTGACTTTTTTTATTCAATTAGCTTTGTTGAATGCATTTGACTTTCATTTGATTCAAAATGCTTTGTTTGAATGTGTTTGACTTTTATTTGATTCTATTAGCTTTGTAGAATGTATTAGAATTTCATTTGATTCAATTAGCTTTGTTTGATACGTTTGACTTTCATTTCATTTAATTAGCTTTGTAGAATCCATTTGACTTTCATTTGATAGCTTTGTTGAATGCATTTGAAGCTTATTTAGAATACTCAGATATCATTTTTTATGACGGACTTTATTTTTCTATTTGCCTTTTAATTAGATCCAAGAATTTTATTTTTCTCATTTATTGATTTTAGATTCATTATTTTTAACTAGCACCTAGGATTAGTCATGACGTTGTCTATGTGAAATTAGAATTTCAAATTTGACTTTTGATGTTTTCCTTCATTTGATTCAAAAAGCTTTGTTTGAATGAATTTGACTTTTATTTTATTCATTTCGCTTTGTAAAATGCATTTGACTTTCATTTGATTCAATTAGATTTGTGGAATGCATTTGACTTTCATTTGATTGTTTGAATGTGTTTGACTTTCATTTGAATCAATTAGCTTTGTTTGAATGTGTTTTACTTTCATTTGATTTGATTAGCTTTGTAGAATGCATTTGACTTTCATTTGATTCAATAAGCTTTGATGAATGCATTTGACTTTCATTTGATTTAAAAAAGGTTTGTTTGAATGTGTTTGACTTTATTTGATTCAATTAGCTTTGTAGAAAGCATTAGACTTACATTTGATTCAATGAGCTTAGTTTGAATTTGTTTGACTTTCATTTGATTCAATTAGCTTTGTGGAATGCATTTGACTTTCATATGATTCAAAAAGCTTTGTTTGAATGTGTTTGACTTTCATTTGAATCAATTAGCTTTGTTTGAATGTGTTTTACTTTCATTTGATTTAATTAGCTTTGTTAAATGCATTTGACTTTCATTTATTCGAATTAGCTTTGATGAATGCATTTGACTTTCGTTTGATTCAATTAGAATGTATTTGACTTTCATATGATTCAAAAAGCTATGTTTGAATGTGTTTGACTTTCATTTGAATCAATTAGCTTTGTTTGAATGTGTTTTACTTTCATTTGATTTAATTAGCTTTGTAGAATGCATTTGACTTTCATTTGATTCAATTAGCTTTGATGAATGCATTTGACTTTCATTTGATTTAAAAAGGTTTGTTTGAATGTGTTTGACTTTATTTGATTCAATTAGCTTTGTAGAAAGCATTAGACTTTCATTTGATTCAATTAGCTTAGTTTGAATTTGTTTGACTTTCATTTGATTCAATTAGCTTTGTGGAATGCATTTGACTTTCATATGATTCAAAAAGTTATGTTTGAATTTGTTTGACTTTCATTTGAATCAATTAGCTTTGTTTGAATGTGTTTTACTTTCATTGATTTAATTAGCTTTGTAGAATGCATTTGACTTTCATTTGATTCAATTAGCTTTGATGAATGCATTTGACTTTAATTTGATTCAAAAGGTTTGTTTGAATGTGTTTGACTTTATTTGATTCAATTAGCTTTGTAGAAAGCATTAGACTTTCATTTGATTCAATTAGCATAGTTTGAATTTGTTTTTTCATTTGATTCAATTAGCTTTAAGGAATGCAATTGACTTTCATATGATTCAAAAAGCTTTGTTTGAATGTGTTTGACTTTCATTTGAATCAATTAGCTTTTTTTGAATGTGTTTTACTTTCATTTGATTTAATTAGCTTTGTTAAATGCATTTGACTTTCATTTGATCGAATTAGCTTTGATGAATGCATTTGACTTTCATTTGATTCAATTAGCTTTGTGGAATGCATTTGACTTTCATATGATTCAAAAAGCTATGTTTGAATGTGTTAGACTTTCATTTGAATCAATTAGCTTTGTTTGAATGTGTTTTACTTTCATTTTATTTAATTAGCTTTGTAGAATGCATTTGTCTTTCATTTGATTCAATTAGCTTTGATGAATGGATTTGACTTTCATTTGATTCAAAAAGGTTTGTTTGAATGTGTTTGACTTTATTTGATTCTATTAGCTTTGTAGAAAGCATTAGACTTTCATTTGATTCAATTAGCTTAGTTTGAATTTGTTTGACTTTCATTTGATTCAATTAGCTTTGTAGAATGCATTTGACTTTCATATGATTCAAAAAGCTTTGTTTGAATGCATTTGACTTTCATTTGATTTAAGAAGCTTTGTTTGAATGTTTTTGACTTTCATTTGATTCAATTAGCTTTGTAGAATGCATTAGACTTTCATTTGATTCAATTAGCTTTGATTGAATGTGTTTGACTTTATTTTATTCAGTTAGCTTTGTTGAATGCATTTGACTTTCATTTGATTCAAATGCTTTGTTTGAATGTGTTTGACTTTTATTTGATTCTATTAGCTTTGTAGAATGTATTAGAATTTCATTTGATTCAATTAGTTTTGTTTGAATACATTTGACTTTCATTTCATTTAATAGCTTTGTAGAATCCATTTGACTTTCATTTGATAGCTTTGTTGAATGCATTTGACCTTCATTTGATTCAAAAAGCTTTGTTTGAATGAATTTGACTTTTATTTTATTCATTTCGCTTTGTAGAATGCATTTGACTTTCATTTGATTCAATTAGATTTGTGGAATGCATTTGACTTTCATATGATTCAAAAAGCTATGTTTGAATGTGTTTGACTTTCATTTGAATCAATTAGCTTTGTTTGAATGTGTTTTACTTTCATTTGATTTATTAGCTTTGTAGAATGCATTTGACTTTCATTTGATTCAATAAGCTTTGATGAATGCATTTGACTTTCATTTGATTTAAAAAGGTTTGTTTGAATGTATTTGACTTTATTTGATTCAATTAGCTTTGTAGAAAGCATTAGACTTTCATTTGATTCAATTAGCTTAGTTTGAATTTGTTTGACTTTCATTTGATTCAATTAGCTTTGTGGAATGCATTTGACTTTCATATGATTCAAAAAGCTTTGTTTGAATGTGTTTGACTTTCATTTGAATCAATTAGCTTTGTTTGAATGTGTTTTACTTTCATTTGATTTAATTAGCTTTGTTAAATGCATTTGACTTTCATTTGATTCAATTAGCTTTGATTGAATGTGTTTGACTTTATTTTATTCAGTTAGCTTTGTTGAATGCATTTGACTTTCATTTGATTCAAAATGCTTTGTTTGAATGTGTTTGACTTTTATTTGATTCTATTAGCTTTGTAGAATGTATTAGAATTTCATTTGATTCAATTAGTTTGTTTGAATACATTTGACTTTCATTTCATTTAATAGCTTTGTAGAATCCATTTGACTTTCATTTGATAGCTTTGTTGAATGCATTTGACCTTCATTTGATTCAAAAAACTTTGTTTGAATGAATTTGACTTTTATTTTATTCATTTCGCTTTGTAGAATGCATTTGACTTTCATTTGATTCAATTAGATTTGTGGAATGCATTTGACTTTCATATGATTCAAAAAGCTATGTTTGAATGTGTTTGACTTTCATTTGAATCAATTAGCTTTGTTTGAATGTGTTTTACTTTCATTTGATTTAATTAGCTTTGTAGAATGCATTTGACTTTCATTTGATTCAATTAGCTTTGATGAATGCATTTGACTTTCATTTGATTTAAAAAGGTTTGTTTGAATTTGTTTGACTTTATTTGATTCAATTATCTTTGTAGAAAGCATTAGACTTTCATTTGATTCAATTAGCTTAGTTTGAATTTGTTTGACTTTCATTTGATTCAATTAGCTTTGTGGAATGCATTTGACTTTCATATGATTCAAAAAGTTTGTTTGAATTTTTGACTTTCATTTGAATCAATTAGCTTTGTTTGAATGTGTTTTACTTTCATTTGATTTAATTAGCTTTGTAGAATGCATTTGACTTTCATTTGATCGAATTAGCTTTGATGAATGCATTTGACTTTCATTTGATTCAATTAGCTTTGTGGAATGCATTTGACTTTCATATGATTCAAAAAGCTATGTTTGAATGTGTTTGACTTTCATTTGAATCAATTAGCTTTGTTTGAATGTGTTTTACTTTCATTTGATTTAATTAGCTTTGTTAAATGCATTTGACTTTCATTTGATCGAATTAGCTTTGATGAATGCATTTGACTTTCATTTGATTCAATTGTCTTTGTGGAATGCATTTGACTTTCATATGATTCAAAAAGCTTTGTTTGAATGTGTTTGACTTTCATTTGAATCAATTAGCTTTGTTTGAATGTGTTTTACTTTCATTTGATTTAATTATCTTTGTTAAATGCATTTGACTTTCATTTGATCGAATTAGCTTTGATGAATGCATTTGACTTTCATTTGATTCAAGAAGCTTTGTTTGAATGTGTTTGACTTTCATTTGATTCAATTAGCTTTGTAGAATGCATTAGACTTTCATTTGATTTAATTAGCTTTGATTGAATGTGTTTGACTTTATTTTATTCAATTAGCTTTGTTGAATGCATTTGACTTTCATTTGATTCAAAATGCTTTGTTTGAATGTGTTTGACTTTTATTTGATTCTATTAGCTTTGTAGAATGTATTAGAATTTCATTTGATTCAATTAGCTTTGTTTGAATACGTTTGACTTTCATTTCATTTAATTAGCTTTGTAGAATCCATTTGACTTTCATTTGATAGCTTTGTTGAATGCATTTGACCTTCATTTGATTCAAAAAGCTTTGTTTGAATGAATTTGACTTTTATTTTATTCATTTCGCTTTGTAAAATGCATTTGACTTTCATTTGATTCAATTAGATTTGTGGAATGCATTTGACTTTCATATGATTCAAAAAGCTATGTTTGAATGTGTTTGACTTTCATTTGAATCAATTAGCTTTGTTTGAATGTGTTTTACTTTCATTTGATTTGATTAGCTTTGTAGAATGCATTTGACTTTCATTTGATTCAATTAGCTTTGATGAATGCATTTGACTTTCATTTGATTTAAAAAGGTTTGTTTGAATGTGTTTGACTTTATTTGATTCAATTAGCTTTGTAGAAAGCATTAGACTTACATTTGATTCAATTAGCTTAGTTTGAATTTGTTTGACTTTCATTTGATTCAATTAGCTTTGTGGAATGCATTTGACTTTCATATGATTCAAAAAGCTTTGTTTGAATGTGTTTGACTTTCATTTGAATCAATTAGCTTTGTTTGAATGTGTTTTACTTTCATTTGATTTAATTAGCTTTGTTAAATGCATTTGACTTTCATTTATTCGAATTAGCTTTGATGAATGCATTTGACTTTCGTTTGATTCAATTAGCTTTGTGGAATGCATTTGACTTTCATATGATTCAAAAAGCTATGTTTGAATGTGTTTGACTTTCATTTGAATCAATTAGCTTTGTTTGAATGTGTTTTCTTTCATTTGATTTAATTAGCTTTGTAGAATGCATTTGACTTTCATTTGATTCAATTAGCTTTGATGAATGCATTTGACTTTCATTTGATTTAAAAAGGTTTGTTTGAATGTGTTTGACTTTATTTGATTCAATTAGCTTTGTAGAAAGCATTAGACTTTCATTTGATTCAATTAGCTTTTTTGAATTTGTTTGACTTTCATTTGATTCAATTAGCTTTGTGGAATGCATTTGACTTTCATATGATTCAAAAAGTTATGTTTGAATTTGTTTGACTTTCATTTGAATCAATTAGCTTTGTTTGAATGTGTTTTACTTTCATTGATTTAATTAGCTTTGTAGAATGCATTTGACTTTCATTTGATTCAATTAGCTTTGATGAATGCATTTGACTTTAATTTGATTCAAAAAGGTTTGTTTGAATGTGTTTGACTTTATTTGATTCAATTAGCTTTGTAGAAAGCATTAGACTTTCATTTGATTCAATTAGCTAGTTTGAATTTGTTTACTTTCATTTGATTCAATTAGCTTTGGAATGCAATTGACTTTCATATGATTCAAAAGCTTTGTTTGAATGTGTTTGACTTTCATTTGAATCAATTAGCTTTTTTTGAATGTGTTTTACTTTCATTTGATTTAATTAGCTTTGTTAAATGCATTTGACTTTCATTTGATCGAATTAGCTTTGATGAATGCATTTGACTTTCATTTGATTCAATTAGCTTTGTGGAATGCATTTGACTTTCATATGATTCAAAAAGCTTGTTTGAATGTGTTAGACTTTCATTTGAATCAATTAGCTTTGTTTGAATGTGTTTTACTTTCATTTATTTAATTAGCTTTGTAGAATGCATTTGTCTTTCATTTGATTCAATTAGCTTTGATGAATGGATTTGACTTTCATTTGATTCAAAAAGGTTTGTTTGAATGTGTTTGACTTTATTTGATTCTATTAGCTTTGTAGAAAGCATTAGACTTTCATTTGATTCAATTAGCTTAGTTTGAATTTGTTTGACTTTCATTTGATTCAATTAGCTTTGTAGAATGCATTTGACTTTCATATGATTCAAAAAGCTTTGTTTGAATGTGTTTGACTTTCATTTGAATCAATTAGCTTTGTTTGAATGTGTTTTACTTTCATTTGATTCAATTAGCTTTGATGAATGCATTTGACTTTCATTTGATTCAAAATTTGTTTGAATGTGTTAGACTTTCATTTGATCGAATTAGCTTTGATGAATGCATTTGACTTTCATTTGATTTAAGAAGCTTTGTTTGAATGTTTTTTGACTTTCATTTGATTCAATTAGCTTTGTAGAATGCATTAGACTTTCATTTGATTCAATTAGCTTTGATTGAATGTGTTTGACTTTATTTTATTCAGTTAGCTTTGTTGAATGCATTTGACTTTCATTTGATTCGAAATGCTTTGTTTGAATGTGTTTGACTTTTATTTGATTCTATTAGCTTTGTAGAATGTATTAGAATTTCATTTGATTCAATTAGTTTTGTTTGAATACATTTGACTTTCATTTCATTTAATAGCTTTGTAGAATCCATTTGACTTTCATTTGATAGCTTTGTTGAATGCATTTGACCTTCATTTGATTCAAAAAGCTTTGTTTGAATGAATTTGACTTTTATTTTATTCATTTCGCTTTGTAGAATGCATTTGACTTTCATTTGATTCAATTAGATTTGTGGAATGCATTTGACTTTCATATGATTCAAAAAGCTATGTTTGAATGTGTTTGACTTTCATTTGAATCAATTAGCTTTGTTTGAATGTGTTTTACTTTCATTTGATTTGATTAGCTTTGTAGAATGCATTTGACTTTCATTTGATTCAATAAGCTTTGATGAATGCATTTGACTTTCATTTGATTAAAAAGGTTTGTTTGAATGTATTTGACTTTATTTGATTCAATTAGCTTTGTAGAAAGCATTAGACTTACATTTGATTCAATTAGCTTAGTTTGAATTTGTTTGACTTTCATTTGATTCAATTAGCTTTGTGGAATGCATTTGACTTTCATATGATTCAAAAAGCTTTGTTTGAATGTGTTTGACTTTCATTTGAATCAATTAGCTTTGTTTGAATGTGTTTTACTTTAATTTGATTTAATTAGCTTTGTTAAATGCATTTGACTTTCATTTGATTCAATTAGCTTTGATTAATGCATTTGACTTTCATTTGATTCAAAAAGGTTTGTTTGAATGTGTTTGACTTTATTTGATTCAATTAGCTTTGTAGAAAGCATTAGACTTTCATTTGATTCAATTAGCTTAGTTTGAATTTGTTTGACTTTCATTTGATTCAATTAGCTTTGTGGAATGCATTTGACTTTCATATGATTCAAAAAGTTATGTTTGAATTTAATTGACTTTCATTTGAATCAATTAGCTTTGTTTGAATGTGTTTTACTTTCATTTGATTTAATTAGCTTTGTAGAATGCATTTGACTTTCATTTGATCGAATTAGCTTTGATGAATGCATTTGACTTTCATTTGATTCAATTAGCTTTGTGGAATGCATTTGACTTTCATATGATTCAAAAAGCTATGTTTGAATGTGTTTGACTTTCATTTGAATCAATTAGCTTTGTTTGAATGTGTTTTACTTTCATTTGATTTAATTAGCTTTGTTAAATGCATTTGACTTTCATTTGATCGAATTAGCTTTGATGAATGCATTTGACTTTCATTTGATTCAATTGTCTTTGTGGAATGCATTTGACTTTCATATGATTCAAAAAGCTTTGTTTGAATGTGTTTGACTTTCATTTGAATCAATTAGCTTTGTTTGAATGTGTTTTACTTTCATTTTATTTAATTAGCTTTGTAGAATGCATTTGTCTTTCATTTGATTCAATTAGCTTTGATGAATGCATTTGACTTTCATTTGATTCAAAAAGGTTTGTTTGAATGTGTTTGACTTTATTTGATTCAATTAGCTTTGTAGAAAGCATTAGACTTTCATTTGATTCAATTAGCTTAGTTTGAATTTGTTTGACTTTCATTTGATTCAATTAGCTTTGTGGAATGCATTTGACTTTCATATGATTCAAAAAGCTTTGTTTGAATGTGTTTGACTTTCATTTGAATCAATTAGCTTTGTTTGAATGTGTTTTACTTTCATTTGATTCAATTAGCTTTGATGAATGCATTTGACTTTCATTTGATTCAAAAAGGTTTGTTTGAATGTGTTTGACTTTCATTTGATCGAATTAGCTTTGATGAATGCATTTGACTTTCATTTGATTTAAGAAGCTTTGTTTGAATGTGTTTGACTTTCATTTGATTCAATTAGCTTTGTAGAATGCATTAGACTTTCATTTGATTCAATTAGCTTTGATTGAATGTGTTTGACTTTATTTTATTCAGTTAGCTTTGTTGAATGCATTTGACTTTCATTTGATTCAAAATGCTTTGTTTGAATGTGTTTGACTTTTATTTGATTCTATTAGCTTTGTAGAATGTATTAGAATTTCATTTGATTCAATTAGTTTTGTTTGAATACATTTGACATTCATTTCATTTAAGTAGCTTTGTAGAATCCATTTGACTTTCATTTGATAGCTTTGTTGAATGCATTTGACCTTCATTTGATTCAAAAAACTTTGTTTGAATGAATTTGACTTTTATTTTATTCATTTCGCTTTGTAGAATGCATTTGACTTTCATTTGATTCAATTAGATTTGTGGAATGCATTTGACTTTCATATGATTCAAAAAGCTATGTTTGAATGTGTTTGACTTTCATTTGAATCAATTAGCTTTGTTTGAATGTGTTTTACTTTCATTTGATTTAATTAGCTTTGTAGAATGCATTTGACTTTCATTTGATTCAATAGCTTTGATGAATGCATTTGACTTTCATTTGATTTAAAAAGGTTTGTTTGAATTTGTTTGACTTTATTTGATTCAATTAGCTTTGTAGAAAGCATTAGACTTTCATTTGATTCAATTAGCTTAGTTTGAATTTGTTTGACTTTCATTTGATTCAATTAGCTTTGTGGAATGCATTTGACTTTCATATGATTCAAAAAGTTATGTTTGAATTTAATTGACTTTCATTTGAATCAATTAGCTTTGTTTGAATGTGTTTTACTTTCATTTGATTTAATTAGCTTTGTAGAATGCATTTGACTTTCATTTGATCGAATTAGCTTTGATGAATGCATTTGACTTTCATTTGATTCAATTAGCTTTGTGGAATGCATTTGACTTTCATATGATTCAAAAAGCTATGTTTGAATGTGTTTGACTTTCATTTGAATCAATTAGCTTTGTTTGAATGTGTTTTACTTTCATTTGATTTAATTAGCTTTGTTAAATGCATTTGACTTTCATTTGATCGAATTAGCTTTGATGAATGCATTTGACTTTCATTTGATTCAATTGTCTTTGTGGAATGCATTTGACTTTCATATGATTCAAAAAGCTTTGTTTGAATGTGTTTGACTTTCATTTGAATCAATTAGCTTTGTTTGAATGTGTTTTACTTTCATTTGATTTAATTATCTTTGTTAAATGCATTTGACTTTCATTTGATCGAATTAGCTTTGATGAATGCATTTGACTTTCATTTGATTCAAGAAGCTTTGTTTGAATGTGTTTGACTTTCATTTGATTCAATTAGCTTTGTAGAATGCGTTAGACTTTCATTTGATTTAATTAGCTTTGATTGAATGTGTTTGACTTTATTTTATTCAATTAGCTTTGTTGAATGCATTTGACTTTCATTTGATTCAAAATGCTTTGTTTGAATGTGTTTGACTTTTATTTGATTCTATTAGCTTTGTAGAATGTATTAGAATTTCATTTGATTCAATTAGCTTTGTTTGAATACGTTTGACTTTCATTTCATTTAATTAGCTTTGTAGAATCCATTTGACTTTCATTTGATAGCTTTGTTGAATGCATTTGACCTTCATTTGATTCAAAAAGCTTTGTTTGAATGAATTTGACTTTTATTTTATTCATTTCGCTTTGTAAAATGCATTTGACTTTCATTTGATTCAATTAGATTTGTGGAATGCATTTGACTTTCATATGATTCAAAAAGCTATGTTTGAATGTGTTTGACTTTCATTTGAATCAATTAGCTTTGTTTGAATGTGTTTTACTTTCATTTGATTTGATTAGCTTTGTAGAATGCATTTGACTTTCATTTGATTCAATAAGCTTTGATTAATGCATTTGACTTTCATTTGATTTAAAAAGGTTTGTTTGAATGTGTTTGACTTTATTTGATTCAATTAGCTTTGTAGAAAGCATTAGACTTACATTTGATTCAATTAGCTTAGTTTGAATTTGTTTGACTTTCATTTGATTCAATTAGCTTTGTGGAATGCATTTGACTTTCATATGATTCAAAAAGCTTTGTTTGAATGTGTTTGACTTTCATTTGAATCAATTAGCTTTGTTTGAATGTGTTTTACTTTCATTTGATTTAATTAGCTTTGTTAAATGCATTTGACTTTCATTTATTCGAATTAGCTTTGATGAATGCATTTGACTTTCGTTTGATTCAATTAGCTTTGTGGAATGCATTTGACTTTCATATGATTCAAAAAGCTATGTTTGAATGTGTTTGACTTTCATTTGAATCAATTAGCTTTGTTTGAATGTGTTTTACTTTCATTTGATTTAATTAGCTTTGTAGAATGCATTTGACTTTCATTTGATTCAATTAGCTTTGATGAATGCATTTGACTTTCATTTGATTTAAAAAGGTTTGTTTGAATGTGTTTGACTTTATTTGATTCAATTAGCTTTGTAGAAAGCATTAGACTTTCATTTGATTCAATTAGCTTAGTTTGAATTTGTTTGACTTTCATTTGATTCAATTAGCTTTGTGGAATGCATTTGACTTTCATATGATTCAAAAAGTTATGTTTGAATTTGTTTGACTTTCATTTGAATCAATTAGCTTTGTTGAATGTGTTTTACTTTCACTTGATTTAATTAGCTTTGTAGAATGCATTTGACTTTCATTTGATTCAATTAGCTTTGATGAATGCATTTGACTTTAATTTGATTCAAAAAGGTTTGTTTGAATGTGTTTGACTTTATTTGATTCAATTAGCTTTGTAGAAAGCATTAGACTTTCATTTGATTCAATTAGCATAGTTTGAATTTGTTTTACTTTCATTTGATTCAATTAGCTTTAAGGAATGCAATTGACTTTCATATGATTCAAAAAGCTTTGTTTGAATGTGTTTGACTTTCATTTGAATCAAATTAGCTTTTTTTGAATGTGTTTTACTTTCATTTGATTTAATTAGCTATTTTAAATGCATTTGACTTTCATTTGATCGAATTAGCTTTGATGAATGCATTTGACTTTCATTTGATTCAATTAGCTTTGTGGAATGCATTTGACTTTCATATGATTCAAAAAGCTATGTTTGAATGTGTTTGACTTTCATTTGAATCAATTAGCTTTGTTTGAATGTGTTTTACTTTCATTTGATTTAATTAGCTTTGTAGAATGCATTTGACTTTCATTTGATTCAATTAGCTTTGATGAATGCATTTGACTTTCATTTGATTTAAAAAGGTTTGTTTGAATGTGTTTGACTTTATTTGATTCAATTAGCTTTGTAGAAAGCATTAGACTTTCATTTGATTCAATTAGCTTAGTTTGAATTTGTTTGACTTTCATTTGATTCAATTAGCTTTGTAGAATGCATTTGACTTTCATATGATTCAAAAAGCTTTGTTTGAATGTGTTTGACTTTCATTTGAATCAATTAGCTTTGTTTGAATGTGTTTTACTTTCATTTGATTTAATTAGCTTTGTTAAATGCATTTGACTTTCATTTATTCGAATTAGCTTTGATGAATGCATTTGACTTTCGTTTGATTCAATTAGCTTTGTGGAATGCCTTTGACTTTCATATGATTCAAAAAGCTATGTTTGAATGTGTTTGACTTTCATTTGAATCAATTAGCTTTGTTTGAATGTGTTTTACTTTCATTTGATTTAATTAGCTTTGTAGAAATGCATTTGACTTTCATTTGATTCAATTAGCTTTGATGAATGCATTTGACTTTCATTTGATTTAAAAAGGTTTGTTTGAATGTGTTTGACTTTATTTGATTCAATTAGCTTTGTAGAAAGCATTAGACTTTCATTTGATTCAATTAGCTTAGTTTGAATTTGTTTGACTTTCATTTGATTCAATTAGCTTTGTGGAATGCATTTGACTTTCATATGATTCAAAAAGTTATGTTTGAATTTGTTTGACTTTCATTTGAATCAATTAGCTTTGTTTGAATGTGTTTTACTTTCATTTGATTTAATTAGCTTTGTAGAATGCATTTGACTTTCATTTGATTCAATTAGCTTTGATGAATGCATTTGACTTTAATTTGATTCAAAAAGGTTTGTTTGAATGTGTTTGACTTTATTTGATTCAATTAGCTTTGTAGAAAGCATTAGACTTTCATTTGATTCAATTAGCTTAGTTTGAATTTGTTTGACTTTCATTTGATTCAATTAGCTTTAAGGAATGCAATTGACTTTCATATGATTCAAAAAGCTTTGTTTGAATGTGTTTGACTTTCATTTGAATCAATTAGCTTTTTTTGAATGTGTTTTACTTTCATTTGATTTAATTAGCTTTGTTAATGCATTTGACTTTCATTTGATCGAATTAGCTTTGATGAATGCATTTGACTTTCATTTGATTCAATTAGCTTTGTGGAATGCATTTGACTTTCATATGATTCAAAAAGCTATGTTTGAATGTGTTTGACTTTCATTTGAATCAATTAGCTTTGTTTGAATGTGTTTTACTTTCATTTGATTTAATTAGCTTTGTAGAATGCATTTGACTTTCATTTGATTCAATTAGCTTTGATGAATGCATTTGACTTTCATTTGATTTAAAAAGGTTTGTTTGAATGTGTTTGACTTTATTTGATTCAATTAGCTTTGTAGAAAGCATTAGACTTTCATTTGATTCAATTAGCTTTGTTTGAATTTGTTTGACTTTCATTTGATTCAATTAGCTTTGTAGAATGCATTTGACTTTCATATGATTCAAAAAGCTTTGTTTGAATGTGTTTGACTTTCATTTGAATCAATTAGCTTTGTTTGAATGTGTTTTACTTTCATTTGATTTAATTAGCTTTGTTAAATGCATTTGACTTTCATTTTCGAATTAGCTTTGATGAATGCATTTGACTTTCGTTTGATTCAATTAGCTTTGTGGAATGCCTTTGACTTTCATATGATTCAAAAAGCTATGTTTGAATGTGTTTGACTTTCATTTGAATCAATTAGCTTTGTTTGAATGTGTTTTACTTTCATTTGATTTAATTAGCTTTGTAGAATGCATTTGACTTTCATTTGATACAATTAGCTTTGATGAATGCATTTGACTTTCATTTGATTTAAAAAGGTTTGTTTGAATGTGTTTGACTTTATTTGATTCAATTAGCTTTGTAGAAAGCATTAGACTTTCATTTGATTCAATTAGCTTAGTTTTAATTTGTTTGACTTTCATTTGATTCAATTAGCTTTGTGGAATGCATTTGACTTTCATATGATTCAAAAAGTTATGTTTGAATTTGTTTGACTTTCATTTGAATCAATTAGCTTTGTTTGAATGTGTTTTACTTTCATTTGATTTAATTAGCTTTGTAGAATGCATTTGACTTTCATTTGATTCAATTAGCTTTGATGAATGCATTTGACTTTAATTTGATTCAAAAAGGTTTGTTTGAATGTGTTTGACTTTATTTGATTCAATTAGCTTTGTAGAAAGCATTAGACTTTCATTTGATTCAATTAGCTTAGTTTGAATTTGGTTGACTTTCATTTGATTCAATTAGCTTTAAGGAATGCAATTGACTTTCATATGATTCAAAAAGATTTGTTTGAATGTGTTTTACTTTCATTTGATTTAATTAGCTTTGTAGAATGCATTTGACTTTCATTTGATTCAATTAGCTTTGATGAATGCATTTGACTTTCATTTGATTTAAAAAGGTATGTTTGAATGTGTTTGACTTTATTTGATTCAATTAGCTTTGTAGAAAGCATTAGACTTTCATTTGATTCAATTAGCTTAGTTTGAATTTGTTTGACTTTCATTTGATTCAATTAGCTTTGTGGAATGCATTTGACTTTCATATGATTCAAAA
>NW_018745616.1:0-78963 GCF_001683475.1 Chenopodium quinoa
AAATGAAAGTCAAATACATTCTACAAAGCTTATTGAAACAAATGAATGTCAAACACATTCAAACAAAGTTATTTGAATCAAATGAAGTCTATTACATTCTACAAAGCTAATTGAATCAAACGAAAGTCAAACACATTCAAACAAAGCTATTTGAATCAAATGAGAGTCAAATACATTCAAACAAAGCTAATTAAATCAAATAAAAGTCAAATACATTCTACAAAGCTAATTGAATCATATAAAAGTTAAACACATTCAAACAAAGCTAATTGAATCAAATGGAAGTCAAATACATTCTACAAAGCTTATTGAAACAAATGAATGTCAAACATTCAAACAAAGTTATTTGAATCAATGAAGTCTATTACATTCTACAAAGCTAATTGAATCAAAGAAAGACACATTCAAACAAAGCTATTTGAATCAAATGAGAGTCAAATACATTCAAACAAAGCTAATTAAATCAAATAATAGTAAAATACATTCTACAAAGCTAATTGAATCATTATAAAAGTCAAACACATTCAAACAAAGCTAATTGAATCAAATGAGAGTCAAATGCATTCACACAAAGCTCATTAAATCAAATTAAAGTAAAATACATTCTACAAAGCTAATTGAATCAAATGAAAGTCAAAACACATTCAAACAAAGCTAATTGAATCAAATGAGAGTCAAATGCATTCACACAAAGCTAATTAAATCAAATTAAAGTAAAATACATTCTACAAAGCTAATTGAATCAAATTAAAAGTCAAACACAATTAAAACAAAGCTAATTGAATCAAATGAGAGTCAAATGCATTCACACAAAGCTAATTAAATCAAATAAAAGTAAAATACATTCTACAAAGCTAATTGAATCAAATTAAAAGTCAAACACATTTAAACAAAGCCTTTTAAATCAAATGAAAGTCAAACACATTCAAACAAAGCTATATAAATCAAATGAAAGTGAAATGCATTCTACAAAGCAAATTAAATCAAATGAAACTCAAACACTTTCAAACAATGCTATTTGAATCAAATAAAAGTCAAATACAATATACAAAGCTATTTGAATCAAATGAAAGTCAAATACATTCTACAAATCTATTTGAATCAAATGAGAGTCAAATACATTCAAACAAAGCAAATTAAATCAAATAAAAGTCAAATACATTCTACAAAGCTAATTGAATCAAATGAAAGTCAAACACATTTAAACAAAGCTATTGGAATCAAATAAAAGTCAAAATACATTCTACAAAGCTAATTGAATCAAATGAATGTCAAACGCATTCAAACAAAGCTATTTGAATCAAAAGAGAGTCAAATACATTCAAACAAAGCTAATTAAATCAAATAAAAGTCAAATACATTCTACAAAGCTAATTGAATCAAATGAAAGTCAAATATATATTCAATAAAGCTAATTGAATCAAATGAAAGTCAAACACATTCAAACAAAGCTATTTGAATCAAATGAAAGTCAAACACATTCAAACAAAGCTATTTTAATCAAATGAAAGTCAAATACATTCTACAAAGCTAATTGAATCAAATGAAAGTCAAACACATTCAAATAAAGCTATTTGAATATAATGAAAGTCAAATACATTCTACAAAGCTTATTGAAACAAATGAATGTCAAACACATTCAAACAAAGTTATTTGAATCAAATGAAGTCTATTACATTCTACAAAGCTAATTGAATCAAACGAAAGTCAAACACATTCAAACAAAGCTATTTGAATCAAATGAGAGTCAAATACATTCAAACAAAGCTAATTAAATCAAATAATAGTCAAATACATTCTACAAAGCTAATTGAATCAAATGACAGTCAAACACATTCGAACAAAGCTATTTAAATCAAATAAATGTCAAATACATTCTATGAAGCTAATTGAATCAAATGAAATTCAAACACATTCAAACAAAGCTATTTGAATCAAATGAAAGTCAAACACATTCAAACATAGTTAGTTAAATCAAATGAAAGTGAAATGCATTCTACAAAAACTATTTGAATCAAATTAAAGTCTAAAACATTCAAACAAAGCTATTTGAATCAAATGAAAGTCGAATACATTCTACAAAGCTAATTGAATTGAATGAAAGTCAAATACATTCAAAATAAGCTAATTGAATCAAATGAAAGTCAAACACATTCAAACATAGCTTTCGAATCAAATGAAAGTCAAATACATTCTACAAAGCTAATTGAATCAAATGAAAGTCAAACACATTCAAACAAAGCTATTTGAATCAAATGAAAGTCAAATACATTCTACAAAGCTAATTGAATCAATGAAAGTCAAACACATTCAAACAAAGCTATTTGAATCAAATGAGAGTCAAATACATTCAAACAAAGCTAATTAAATCAAGTTAAAGTAAAATACATTCTACAAAGCTAATTGAATCAAATGAAAGTCAAATACATTCTACAAAGCTAATTGAATCAATGAAAGTCAAACACATTCAAACAAAGCTATTTGAATCAAATGAGAGTCAAATACATTCAAACAAAGCTAATTAAATCAAGTTAAAGTAAAATACATTCTACAAAGCTAATTGAATCAAATGAAAGTCAAACACATTCAAACAAAGCTAATTGAATCAAATGAGAGTCAAATGCATTCACACAAAGCTAATTAAATCAAATTAAAGTAAAATACATTCTACAAAGCTAATTGAATCAAATTAAAAGTCAAACACATTTAAACAAAGCTAATTGAATCAAATGAGAGTCAAATGCATTCACACAAAGCTAATTAAATCAAATAAAATTAAAATACATTCTACAAAGCTAATTGAATCAAATTAAAAGTCAAACACATTTAAACAAAGCCTTTTAAATCAAATGAAAGTCAAACACATTCAGAAAAAGCTTTTTAATTTAAATTAAAATCAAACACATTCAAACAAAGCTATATAAATCAAATGAAAGTGAAATGCATTCTACAAAGCAAATTAAATCAAATGAAACTCAAACACTTTCAAACAATGCTATTTGAATCAAATAAAAGTCAAATACAATATACAAAGCTATTTGAATCAAATGAAAGTCAAATACATTCTACAAATCTATTTGAATCAAATGAGAGTCAAATACATTCAAACAAAGCAAATTAAATCAAATAAAAGTCAAATACATTCTACAAAGCTAATTGAATCAAATGAAAGTCAAACACATTTAAACAAAGCTATTGGAATCAAATAAAAGTCAAATACATTCTACAAAGCTAATTGAATCAAATGAATGTTAAACACATTCAAACAAAGCTATTTGAATCAAATGAGAGTCAAATACATTCAAACAAAGCTAATTAAATCAAATAAAAGTCAAATACATTCTACAAAGCTAATTGAATAAAATGAAAGTCAAATATATTTAATGAAGCTAATTGAATCAAATGAACGTCAAACACATTCAAACAAAGCTATTTGAATCAAATGAAAGTCAAACACATTCAAACAAAGCTATTTTAACCAAATGAAAGTCAAATACATTCTACAAAGCTAATTGAATCAAATGAAAGTCAAACACATTCAAACAAAGCTATTTGAATAAAATGAAAGTCAAATACATTCTAAAAAGCTTATTGAAACAAATGAATGTCAAACACATTCAAACAAAGTTATTTGAATCAAATGAAGTCTATTACATTCTACAAAGCTAATTGAATCAAACGAAAGTCAAACACATTCAAACAAAGCTATTTGAATCAAATGAGAGTCAAATACATTCAAACAAAGCTAATTAAATCAAATAAAAGTTAAATACATTCTACAAAGCTAATTGAATCATATAAAAGTCAAACACATTCAATCAAAGCTAATTGAATCAAATGGAAGTCAAATACATTCTACAAAGCTTATTGAAACAAATGAATGTCAAACACATTCAAACAAAGTTAATTGAATCAAATGAAGTCTATTACATTCTACAAAGCTAATTGAATCAAACGAAAGTCAAACACATTCAAACAAAGCTATTTGAATCAAATGAGAGTCAAATACATTCAAACAAAGCTAATTAAATCAAATAAAAGTCAAATACATTCTACAAAGCTAATTGAATCATATAAAAGTCAAACACATTCAAACAAAGCTAATTGAATCAAATGGAAGTCAAATACATTCTACAAAGCTAATTGAATTGAATGGAAGTCAAATACATTCAAAATAAGCTAATTGAATTAAATAAAAGTCAAACACATTCAAACAAAGCTTTCGAATCAAATGAAAGTCAAATACATTCTACAAAGCTAATTGAATCAGATGAAAGTCAAACACATTCAAACAAAGCTATTTGAATCAAATGAAAGTCAAATACATTCTACAAAGCTAATTGAATCAATGAAAGTCAAACACATTCAAACAAAGCTATTTGAATCAAATGAGAGTCAAATACATTCAAATAAAGCTAATTAAATCAAATTAAAGTAAAGTAAATTCTACAAAGCTAATTGAATCAAATGAAAGTCAAACACATTCAAACAAAGCTAATTGAATCAAATGAGAGTCAAATGCATTCACACAAAGCTAATTAAATCAAATTAAAGTAAAATACATTCTACAAAGCTAATTGAATCAAATGAAAGTCAAACACATTCAAACAAAGCTAATTGAATCAAATGAGAGTCAAATGCATTCACACAAAGCTAATTAAATCAAATAAAAGTAAAATACATTCTACAAAGCTAATTGAATCAAATTAAAAGTCAAACACATTAAAACAAAGCTAATTGAATCAAATGAGAGTCAAATGCATTCACACAAAGCTAATTAAATCAAATAAAAGTAAAATACATTCTACAAAGCTAATTGAATCAAATTAAAAGTCAAACACATTTAAACAAAGCCTTTTAAATCAAATGAAAGTCAAACACATTCAAACAAAGCTATATAAATCAAATGAAAGTGAAATGCATTCTACAAAGCAAATTAAATCAAATGAAACTCAAACACTTTCAAACAATGCTATTTGAATCAAATAAAAGTCAAATACAATATACAAAGCTATTTGAATCAAATGAAAGTCAAATACATTCTACAAATCTATTTGAATCAAATGAGAGTCAAATACATTCAAACAAAGCAAATTAAATCAAATAAAAGTCAAATACATTCTACAAAGCTAATTGAATCAAATGAAAGTCAAACACATTTAAACAAAGCTATTGGAATCAAATAAAAGTCAAATACATTCTACAAAGCTAATTGAATCAAATGAATGTCAAACGCATTCAAACAAAGCTATTTGAATCAAAAGAGAGTCAAATACATTCAAACAAAGCTAATTAAATCAAATAAAAGTCAAATACATTCTACAAAGCTAATTGAATCAAATGAAAGTCAAATATATATTCAATAAAGCTAATTGAATCAAATGAAAGTCAAACACATTCAAACAAAGCTATTTGAATCAAATGAAAGTCAAACACATTCAAACAAAGCTATTTTAATCAAATGAAAGTCAAATACATTCTACAAAGCTAATTGAATCAAATGAAAGTCAAACACATTCAAATAAAGCTATTTGAATATAATGAAAGTCAAATACATTCTACAAAGCTTATTGAAACAAATGAATGTCAAACACATTCAAACAAAGTTATTTGAATCAAATGAAGTCTATTACATTCTACAAAGCTAATTGAATCAAACGAAAGTCAAACACATTCAAACAAAGCTATTTGAATCAAATGAGAGTCAAATACATTCAAACAAAGCTAATTAAATCAAATAATAGTCAAATACATTCTACAAAGCTAATTGAATCAAATGACAGTCAAACACATTCGAACAAAGCTATTTAAATCAAATAAATGTCAAATACATTCTATGAAGCTAATTGAATCAAATGAAATTCAAACACATTCAAACAAAGCTATTTGAATCAAATGAAAGTCAAACACATTCAAACATAGTTAGTTAAATCAAATGAAAGTGAAATGCATTCTACAAAACTATTTGAATCAAATTAAAGTCTAAAACATTCAAACAAAGCTATTTGAATCAAATGAAAGTCGAATACATTCTACAAAGCTAATTGAATTGAATGAAAGTCAAATACATTCAAAATAAGCTAATTGAATCAAATGAAAGTCAAACACATTCAAACATAGCTTTCGAATCAAATGAAAGTCAAATACATTCTACAAAGCTAATTGAATCAAATGAAAGTCAAACACATTCAAACAAAGCTATTTGAATCAAATGAAAGTCAAATACATTCTACAAAGCTAATTGAATCAATGAAAGTCAAACACATTCAAACAAAGCTATTTGAATCAAATGAGAGTCAAATACATTCAAACAAAGCTAATTAAATCAAGTTAAAGTAAAATACATTCTACAAAGCTAATTGAATCAAATGAAAGTCAAACACATTCAAACAAAGCTAATTGAATCAAATGAGAGTCAAATGCATTCACACAAAGCTAATTAAATCAAATTAAAGTTAAATACATTCTACAAAGCTAATTGAATCAAATGAAAGTCAAACACATTCAAACAAAGCTAATTGAATCAAATGAGAGTCAAATGCATTCACACAAAGCTAATTAAATCAAATTAAAGTAAAATACATTCTACAAAGCTAATTGAATCAAATTAAAAGTCAAACACATTTAAACAAAGCTAATTGAATCAAATGAGAGTCAAATGCATTCACACAAAGCTAATTAAATCAAATAAAATTAAAATACATTCTACAAAGCTAATTGAATCAAATTAAAAGTCAAACACATTTAAACAAAGCCTTTTAAATCAAATGAAAGTCAAACACATTCAGAAAAAGCTTTTTAATTTAAATTAAAATCAAACACATTCAAACAAAGCTATATAAATCAAATGAAAGTGAAATGCATTCTACAAAGCAAATTAAATCAAATGAAACTCAAACACTTTCAAACAATGCTATTTGAATCAAATAAAAGTCAAATACAATATACAAAGCTATTTGAATCAAATGAAAGTCAAATACATTCTACAAATCTATTTGAATCAAATGAGAGTCAAATACATTCAAACAAAGCAAATTAAATCAAATAAAAGTCAAATACATTCTACAAAGCTAATTGAATCAAATGAAAGTCAAACACATTTAAACAAAGCTATTGGAATCAAATAAAAGTCAAATACATTCTACAAAGCTAATTGAATCAAATGAATGTTAAACACATTCAAACAAAGCTATTTGAATCAAATGAGAGTCAAATACATTCAAACAAAGCTAATTAAATCAAATAAAAGTCAAATACATTCTACAAAGCTAATTGAATAAAATTAAAGTCAAATATATTTAATGAAGCTAATTGAATCAAATGAACGTCAAACACATTCAAACAAAGCTATTTGAATCAAATGAAAGTCAAACACATTCAAACAAAGCTATTTTAACCAAATGAAAGTCAAATACATTCTACAAAGCTAATTGAATCAAATGAAAGTCAAACACATTCAAACAAAGCTATTTGAATAAAATGAAAGTCAAATACATTCTAAAAAGCTTATTGAAACAAATGAATGTCAAACACATTCAAACAAAGTTATTTGAATCAAATGAAGTCTATTACATTCTACAAAGCTAATTGAATCAAACGAAAGTCAAACACATTCAAACAAAGCTATTTGAATCAAATGAGAGTCAAATACATTCAAACAAAGCTAATTAAATCAAATAAAAG
Organism: Chenopodium quinoa; assembly: GCF_001683475.1. Classification (NCBI taxonomy): domain Eukaryota; kingdom Viridiplantae; phylum Streptophyta; class Magnoliopsida; order Caryophyllales; family Amaranthaceae; genus Chenopodium; species Chenopodium quinoa. The sequence goes on from NW_018745616.1 coordinate 7,684, forward strand.
TTAAATACATTCTACAAAGCTAATTGAATCATATAAAAGTCAAACACATTCAATCAAAGCTAATTGAATCAAATGGAAGTCAAATACATTCTACAAAGCTTATTGAAACAAATGAATGTCAAACACATTCAAACAAAGTTAATTGAATCAAATGAAGTCTATTACATTCTACAAAGCTAATTGAATCAAACGAAAGTCAAACACATTCAAACAAAGCTATTTGAATCAAATGAGAGTCAAATACATTCAAACAAAGCTAATTAAATCAAATAAAAGTCAAATACATTCTACAAAGCTAATTGAATCATATAAAAGTCAAACACATTCAAACAAAGCTAATTGAATCAAATGGAAGTCAAATACATTCTACAAAGCTAATTGAATTGAATGGAAGTCAAATACATTCAAAATAAGCTAATTGAATTAAATAAAAGTCAAACACATTCAAACAAAGCTTTCGAATCAAATGAAAGTCAAATACATTCTACAAAGCTAATTGAATCAGATGAAAGTCAAACACATTCAAACAAAGCTATTTGAATCAAATGAAAGTCAAATACATTCTACAAAGCTAATTGAATCATATAAAAGTCAAACACATTCAAACAAAGCTAATTGAATCAAATGAGAGTCAAATGCATTCACACAAAGCTCATTAAATCAAATTAAAGTAAAATACATTCTACAAAGCTAATTGAATCAAATGAAAGTCAAACACATTCAAACAAAGCTAATTGAATCAAATGAGAGTCAAATGCATTCACACAAAGCTAATTAAATCAAATTAAAGTAAAATACATTCTACAAAGCTAATTGAATCAAATTAAAAGTCAAACACATTAAAACAAAGCTAATTGAATCAAATGAGAGTCAAATGCATTCACACAAAGCTAATTAAATCAAATAAAAGTAAAATACATTCTACAAAGCTAATTGAATCAAATTAAAAGTCAAACACATTTAAACAAAGCCTTTTAAATCAAATGAAAGTCAAACACATTCAAACAAAGCTATATAAATCAAATGAAAGTGAAATGCATTCTACAAAGCAAATTAAATCAAATGAAACTCAAACACTTTCAAACAATGCTATTTGAATCAAATAAAAGTCAAATACAATATACAAAGCTATTTGAATCAAATGAAAGTCAAATACATTCTACAAATCTATTTGAATCAAATGAGAGTCAAATACATTCAAACAAAGCAAATTAAATCAAATAAAAGTCAAATACATTCTACAAAGCTAATTGAATCAAATGAAAGTCAAACACATTTAAACAAAGCTATTGGAATCAAATAAAAGTCAAATACATTCTACAAAGCTAATTGAATCAAATGAATGTCAAACGCATTCAAACAAAGCTATTTGAATCAAAAGAGAGTCAAATACATTCAAACAAAGCTAATTAAATCAAATAAAAGTCAAATACATTCTACAAAGCTAATTGAATCAAATGAAAGTCAAATATATATTCAATAAAGCTAATTGAATCAAATGAAAGTCAAACACATTCAAACAAAGCTATTTGAATCAAATGAAAGTCAAACACATTCAAACAAAGCTATTTTAATCAAATGAAAGTCAAATACATTCTACAAAGCTAATTGAATCAAATGAAAGTCAAACACATTCAAATAAAGCTATTTGAATATAATGAAAGTCAAATACATTCTACAAAGCTTATTGAAACAAATGAATGTCAAACACATTCAAACAAAGTTATTTGAATCAAATGAAGTCTATTACATTCTACAAAGCTAATTGAATCAAACGAAAGTCAAACACATTCAAACAAAGCTATTTGAATCAAATGAGAGTCAAATACATTCAAACAAAGCTAATTAAATCAAATAATAGTCAAATACATTCTACAAAGCTAATTGAATCAAATGACAGTCAAACACATTCGAACAAAGCTATTTAAATCAAATAAATGTCAAATACATTCTATGAAGCTAATTGAATCAAATGAAATTCAAACACATTCAAACAAAGCTATTTGAATCAAATGAAAGTCAAACACATTCAAACATAGTTAGTTAAATCAAATGAAAGTGAAATGCATTCTACAAAACTATTTGAATCAAATTAAAGTCTAAAACATTCAAACAAAGCTATTTGAATCAAATGAAAGTCGAATACATTCTACAAAGCTAATTGAATTGAATGAAAGTCAAATACATTCAAAATAAGCTAATTGAATCAAATGAAAGTCAAACACATTCAAACATAGCTTTCGAATCAAATGAAAGTCAAATACATTCTACAAAGCTAATTGAATCAAATGAAAGTCAAACACATTCAAACAAAGCTATTTGAATCAAATGAAAGTCAAATACATTCTACAAAGCTAATTGAATCAATGAAAGTCAAACACATTCAAACAAAGCTATTTGAATCAAATGAGAGTCAAATACATTCAAACAAAGCTAATTAAATCAAGTTAAAGTAAAATACATTCTACAAAGCTAATTGAATCAAATGAAAGTCAAACACATTCAAACAAAGCTAATTGAATTAAATGAGAGTCAAATGCATTCACACAAAGCTAATTAAATCAAATTAAAGTTAAATACATTCTACAAAGCTAATTGAATCAAATGAAAGTCAAACACATTCAAACAAAGCTAATTGAATCAAATGAGAGTCAAATGCATTCACACAAAGCTAATTAAATCAAATTAAAGTAAAATACATTCTACAAAGCTAATTGAATCAAATTAAAAGTCAAACACATTTAAACAAAGCTAATTGAATCAAATGAGAGTCAAATGCATTCACACAAAGCTAATTAAATCAAATAAAATTAAAATACATTCTACAAAGCTAATTGAATCAAATTAAAAGTCAAACACATTTAAACAAAGCCTTTTAAATCAAATGAAAGTCAAACACATTCAGAAAAAGCTTTTTAATTTAAATTAAAATCAAACACATTCAAACAAAGCTATATAAATCAAATGAAAGTGAAATGCATTCTACAAAGCAAATTAAATCAAATGAAACTCAAACACTTTCAAACAATGCTATTTGAATCAAATAAAAGTCAAATACAATATACAAAGCTATTTGAATCAAATGAAAGTCAAATACATTCTACAAATCTATTTGAATCAAATGAGAGTCAAATACATTCAAACAAAGCAAATTAAATCAAATAAAAGTCAAATACATTCTACAAAGCTAATTGAATCAAATGAAAGTCAAACACATTTAAACAAAGCTATTGGAATCAAATAAAAGTCAAATACATTCTACAAAGCTAATTGAATCAAATGAATGTTAAACACATTCAAACAAAGCTATTTGAATCAAATGAGAGTCAAATACATTCAAACAAAGCTAATTAAATCAAATAAAAGTCAAATACATTCTACAAAGCTAATTGAATAAAATGAAAGTCAAATATATTTAATGAAGCTAATTGAATCAAATGAACGTCAAACACATTCAAACAAAGCTATTTGAATCAAATGAAAGTCAAACACATTCAAACAAAGCTATTTTAACCAAATGAAAGTCAAATACATTCTACAAAGCTAATTGAATCAAATGAAAGTCAAACACATTCAAACAAAGCTATTTGAATAAAATGAAAGTCAAATACATTCTAAAAAGCTTATTGAAACAAATGAATGTCAAACACATTCAAACAAAGTTATTTGAATCAAATGAAGTCTATTACATTCTACAAAGCTAATTGAATCAAACGAAAGTCAAACACATTCAAACAAAGCTATTTGAATCAAATGAGAGTCAAATACATTCAAACAAAGCTAATTAAATCAAATAAAAGTTAAATACATTCTACAAAGCTAATTGAATCATATAAAAGTCAAACACATTCAATCAAAGCTAATTGAATCAAATGGAAGTCAAATACATTCTACAAAGCTTATTGAAACAAATGAATGTCAAACACATTCAAACAAAGTTAATTGAATCAAATGAAGTCTATTACATTCTACAAAGCTAATTGAATCAAACGAAAGTCAAACACATTCAAACAAAGCTATTTGAATCAAATGAGAGTCAAATACATTCAAACAAAGCTAATTAAATCAAATAAAAGTCAAATACATTCTACAAAGCTAATTGAATCATATAAAAGTCAAACACATTCAAACAAAGCTAATTGAATCAAATGGAAGTCAAATACATTCTACAAAGCTAATTGAATTGAATGGAAGTCAAATACATTCAAAATAAGCTAATTGAATTAAATAAAAGTCAAACACATTCAAACAAAGCTTTCGAATCAAATGAAAGTCAAATACATTCTACAAAGCTAATTGAATCAGATGAAAGTCAAACACATTCAAACAAAGCTATTTGAATCAAATGAAAGTCAAATACATTCTACAAAGCTAATTGAATCAATGAAAGTCAAACACATTCAAACAAAGCTATTTGAATCAAATGAGAGTCAAATACATTCAAATAAAGCTAATTAAATCAAATTAAAGTAAAGTAAATTCTACAAAGCTAATTGAATCAAATGAAAGTCAAACACATTCAAACAAAGCTAATTGAATCAAATGAGAGTCAAATGCATTCACACAAAGCTAATTAAATCAAATTAAAGTAAAATACATTCTACAAAGCTAATTGAATCAAATGAAAGTCAAACACATTCAAACAAAGCTAATTGAATCAAATGAGAGTCAAATGCATTCACACAAAGCTAATTAAATCAAATAAAAGTAAAATACATTCTACAAAGCTAATTGAATCAAATTAAAAGTCAAACACATTTAAACAAAGCCTTTTAAATCAAATGAAAGTCAAACACATTCAAAAAAAGCTTTTTAATTTAAATTAAAATCAAACACATTCAAACAAAGCTATATAAATCAAATGAAAGTGAAATGCATTCTACAAAGCAAATTAAATCAAATGAAACTCAAACACTTTCAAAAAATGCTATTTGAATCAAATAAAAGTCAAATACAATATACAAAGCTATTTGAATCAAATGAAAGTCAAATACATTCTACAAATCTATTTGAATCAAATGAGAGTCAAATACATTCAAACAAAGCAAATTAAATCAAATAAAAGTCAAATACATTCTACAAAGCTAATTGAATCAAATGAAAGTCAAACACATTTAAACAAAGCTATTGGAATCAAATAAAAGTCAAATACATTCTACAAAGCTAATTGAATCAAATGAATGTCAAACACATTCAAACAAAGCTATTTGAATCAAATGAGAGTCAAATACATTCAAACAAAGCTAATTAAATCAAATAAAAGTCAAATACATTCTACAAAGCTAATTGAATCAAATGAAAGTCAAATATATTCAATAAAGCTAATTGAATCAAATGAAAGTCAAACACATTCAAACAAAGCTATTTGAATCAAATGAAAGTCAAACACATTCAAACAAAGCTATTTTAATCAAATGAAAGTCAAATACATTCTACAAAGCTAATTGAATCAAATGAAAGTCAAACACATTCAAACAAAGATATTTGAATAAAATGAAAGTCAAATACATTCTACAAAGCTTATTGAAACAAATGAATGTCAAACACATTCAAACAAAGTTATTTGAATCAAATGAAGTCTATTACATTCTACAAAGCTAATTGAATCAAACGAAAGTCAAACACATTCAAACAAAGCTATTTGAATCAAATGAGAGTCAAATACATTCAAACAAAGCTAATTAAATCAAATAAAAGTCAAATACATTCTACAAAGCTAATTGAATCATATAAAAGACAAACACATTCAAACAAAGCTAATTGAATCAAATGGAAGTCAAATACATTCTACAAAGCTAATTGAATTGAATGAAAGTCAAATACATTCAAAATAAGCTAATTGAATCAAATGAAAGTCAAACACATTCAAACAAAGCTTTCGAATCAAATGAAAGTCAAATACATTCTACAAAGCTAATTGAATCAAATGAAAGTCAAACACATTCAAACAAAGCTATTTGAATAAAATGAAAGTCAAATACATTCTACAAAGCTAATTGAATCAATGAAAGTCAAACACATTCAAACAAAGCTATTTGAATCAAATGAGAGTCAAATACATTCAAACAAAGCTAATTAAATCAAGTTAAAGTAAAATACATTCTACAAAGCTAATTGAATCAAATGAAAGTCAAACACATTCAAACAAAGCTAATTGAATCAAATGAGAGTCAAATGCATTCACACAAAGCTAATTAAATCAAATTAAAGTTAAATACATTCTACAAAGCTAATTGAATCAAATGAAAGTCAAACACATTCAAACAAAGCTAATTGAATCAAATGAGAGTCAAATGCATTCACACAAAGCTAATTAAATCAAATTAAAGTAAAATACATTCTACAAAGCTAATTAAATCAAATTAAAAGTCAAACACATTTAAACAAAGCTAATTGAATCAAATGAGAGTCAAATGCATTCAAACAAAGCTAATTAAATCAAATTAAAGTAAAATACATTCTACAAAGCTAATTGAATCAAATGAAAGTCAAACACATTCAAACAAAGCTAATTGAATCAAATGAGAGTCAAATGCATTCACACAAAGCTAATTAAATCAAATAAAAGTAAAATACATTCTACAAAGCTAATTGAATCAAATTAAAAGTCAAACACATTTAAACAAAGCCTTTTAAATCAAATGAAAGTCAAACACATTCAAAAAAAGCTTTTTAATTTAAATTAAAATCAAACACATTCAAACAAAGCTATATAAATCAAATGAAAGTGAAATGCATTCTACAAAGCAAATTAAATCAAATGAAACTCAAACACTTTCAAAAAATGCTATTTGAATCAAATAAAAGTCAAATACAATATACAAAGCTATTTGAATCAAATGAAAGTCAAATACATTCTACAAATCTATTTGAATCAAATGAGAGTCAAACACATTCAAACAAAGCAAATTAAATCAAATAAAAGTCAAATACATTCTACAAAGCTAATTGAATCAAATGAAAGTCAAACACATTTAAACAAAGCTATTGGAATCAAATAAAAGTCAAATACATTCTACAAAGCTAATTGAATCAATTGAATGTCAAACACATTCAAACAAAGCTATTTGAATCAAATGAGAGTCAAATACATTCAAACAAAGCTAATTAAATCAAATAAAAGTCAAATACATTCTACAAAGCTAATTGAATCAAATGAAAGTCAAATATATTCAATAAAGCTAATTGAATCAAATGAAAGTCAAACACATTCAAACAAAGCTATTTGAATCAAATGAAAGTCAAACACATTCAAACAAAGCTATTTTAATCAAATGAAAGTCAAATACATTCTACAAAGCTAATTGAATCAAATGAAAGTCAAACACATTCAAACAAAGATATTTGAATAAAATGAAAGTCAAATACATTCTACAAAGCTTATTGAAAAAAATGAATGTCAAACACATTCAAACAAAGTTATTTGAATCAAATGAAGTCTATTACATTCTACAAAGCTAATTGAATCAAACGAAAGTCAAACACATTCAAACAAAGCTATTTGAATCAAATGAGAGTCAAATACATTCAAACAAAGCTAATTAAATCAAATAAAAGTCAAATACATTCTACAAAGCTAATTGAATCATATAAAAGACAAACACATTCAAACAAAGCTAATTGAATCAAATGGAAGTCAAATACATTCTACAAAGCTAATTGAATTGAATGAAAGTCAAATACATTCAAAATAAGCTAATTGAATCAAATGAAAGTCAAACACATTCAAACAAAGCTTTTGAATCAAATGAAAGTCAAATACATTCTACAAAGCTAATTGAATCAAATGAAAGTCAAACACATTCAAACAAAGCTATTTGAATAAAATGAAAGTCAAATACATTCTACAAAGCTAATTGAATCAATGAAAGTCAAACACATTCAAACAAAGCTATTTGAATCAAATGAGAGTCAAATACATTCAAACAAAGCTAATTAAATCAAGTTAAAGTAAAATACATTCTACAAAGCTAATTGAATCAAATGAAAGTCAAACACATTCAAACAAAGCTAATTGAATCAAATGAGAGTCAAATGCATTCACACAAAGCTAATTAAATCAAATTAAAGTTAAATACATTCTACAAAGCTAATTGAATCAAATGAAAGTCAAACACATTCAAACAAAGCTAATTGAATCAAATGAGAGTCAAATGCATTCACACAAAGCTAATTAAATCAAATTAAAGTAAAATACATTCTACAAAGCTAATTAAATCAAATTAAAAGTCAAACACATTAAAACAAAGCTAATTGAATCAAATGAGAGTCAAATGCATTCACACAATGCTAATTAAATCAAATAAAAGTAAAATACATTCTACAAAGCTAATTGAATCAAATTAAAAGTCAAACACATTTAAACAAAGCCTTTTAAATCAAATGAAAGTCAAACACATTCAAAAAAAACTTTTTAATTTAAATTAAAATCAAACACATTCAAACAAAGCTATATAAATCAAATGAAAGTGAAATGCATTCTACAAAGCAAATTAAATCAAATGAAACTCAAACACTTTCAAAAAATGCTATTTGAATCAAATAAAAGTCAAATAAAATATACAAAGCTATTTGAATCAAATGAAAGTCAAATACATTCTACAAATCTATTTGAATCAAATGAGAGTCAAATACATTCAAACAAAGCAAATTAAATCAAATAAAAGTCAAATACATTCTACAAATCTAATTGAATCAAATGAAAGTCAAACACATTTAAACAAAGCTATTGGAATCAAATAAAAGTCAAATACATTCTACAAAGCTAATTGAATCAAATGAATGTCAAACACATTCAAACAAAGCTATTTGAATCAAATGAGAGTCAAATACATTCAAACAAAGCTAATTAAATCAAATAAAAGTCAAATACATTCTACAAAGCTAATTGAATCAAATGAAAGTCAAATATATTCAATAAAGCTAATTGAATCAAATGAAAGTCAAACACATTCAAACAAAGCTATTTGAATCAAATGAAAGTCAAACACATTCAAACAAAGCTATTTTAATCAAATGAAAGTCAAATACATTCTACAAAGCTAATTGAATCAAATGAAAGTCAAACACTTCAAACAAAGATATTTGAATAAAATGAAAGTCAAATACATTCTACAAAGCTTATTGAAACAAATGAATGTCAAACACATTCAAACAAAGTTATTTGAATCAAATGAAGTCTATTACATTCTACAAAGCTAATTGAATCAAACGAAAGTCAAACACATTCAAACAAAGCTATTTGAATCAAATGAGAGTCAAATACATTCAAACAAAGCTAATTAAATCAAATAAAAGTCAAATACATTCTACAAAGCTAATTGAATCATATAAAAGTCAAACACATTCAAACAAAGCTAATTGAATCAAATGGAAGTCAAATACATTCTACAAAGCTAATTGAATTGAATTAAAGTCAAAATACATTCAAAATAAGCTAATTGAATCAAATGAAAGTCAAACACATTCAAACAAAGCTTTCGAATCAAATGAAAGTCAAATACATTCTACAAAGCTAATTGAATCAAATGAAAGTCAAACACATTCAAACAAAGCTATTTGAATCAAATGAAAGTCAAATACATTCTACAAAGCTAATTGAATCAATGAAAGTCAAACACATTCAAACAAAGCTATTTGAATCAAATGAGAGTCAAATACATTCAAACAAAGCTAATTAAATCAAGTTAAAGTAAAATACATTCTACAAAGCTAATTGAATCAAATGAAAGTCAAACACATTCAAACAAAGCTAATTGAATCAAATGAGAGTCAAATGCATTCACACAAAGCTAATTAAATCAAATTAAAGTTAAATACATTCTACAAAGCTAATTGAATCAAATGAAAGTCAAACACATTCAAACAAAGCTAATTGAATCAAATGAGAGTCAAATGCATTCACACAAAGCTAATTAAATCAAATTAAAGTAAAATACATTCTACAAAGCTAATTGAACCAAATTAAAAGTCAAACACATTTAAACAAAGCTAATTGAATCAAATGAGAGTCAAATGCATTCACACAAAGCTAATTAAATCAAATTAAAGTAAAATACATTCTACAAAGCTAATTGAATCATATTAAATGTCAAACACATTTAAACAAAGCTAATTGAATCAAATGAGAGTCAAATGCATTCACATAATGTTAATTAAATCAAATAAAAGTAAAATACATTCTACAAAGCTAATTGAATCAAATTAAAAGTCAAACACATTTAAACAAAGCCTTTTAAATCAAATGAAAGTCAAACACATTCAAAAAAAGCTTTTTAATTTAAATTAAAATCAAACACATTCAAACAAAGCTATATAAATCAAATGAAAGTGAAATGCATTCTACAAAGCAAATTAAATCAAATGAAACTCAAACACTTTCAAAAAATGCTATTTGAATCAAATAAAAGTCAAATACAATATACAAAGCTATTTGAATCAAATGAAAGTCAAATACATTCTACAAATCTATTTGAATCAAATGAGAGTCAAATACATTCAAACAAAGCAAATTAAATCAAATAAAAGTCAAATACATTCTACAAAGCTAATTGAATCAAATGAAAGTCAAACACATTTAAACAAAGCTATTGGAATCAAATAAAAGTCAAATACATTCTACAAAGCTAATTGAATCAAATGAATGTCAAACACATTCAAACAAAGCTATTTGAATCAAATGAGAGTCAAATACATTCAAACAAAGCTAATTAAATCAAATAAAAGTCAAATACATTCTACAAAGCTAATTGAATCAAATGAAAGTCAAATATATTCAATAAAGCTAATTGAATCAAATGAAAGTCAAACACATTCAAACAAAGCTATTTGAATCAAATGAAAGTCAAACACATTCAAACAAAGCTATTTTAATCAAATGAAAGTCAAATACATTCTACAAAGCTAATTGAATCAAATGAAAGTCAAACACATTCAAACAAAGATATTTGAATAAAATGAAAGTCAAATACATTCTACAAAGCTTATTGAAACAAATGAATGTCAAACACATTCAAACAAAGTTATTTGAATCAAATGAAGTCTATTACATTCTACAAAGCTAATTGAATCAAACGAAAGTCAAACACATTCAAACAAAGCTATTTGAATCAAATGAGAGTCAAATACATTCAAACAAAGCTAATTAAATCAAATAAAAGTCAAATACATTCTACAAAGCTAATTGAATCATATAAAAGACAAACACATTCAAACAAAGCTAATTGAATCAAATGGAAGTCAAATACATTCTACAAAGCTAATTGAATTGAATGAAAGTCAAATACATTCAAAATAAGCTAATTGAATCAAATGAAAGTCAAACACATTCAAACAAAGCTTTCGAATCAAATGAAAGTCAAATACATTCTACAAAGCTAATTGAATCAAATGAAAGTCAAACACATTCAAACAAAGTTATTTGAATAAAATGAAAGTCAAATACATTCTACAAAGCTAATTGAATCAATGAAAGTCAAACACATTCAAACAAAGCTATTTGAATCAAATGAGAATCAAATACATTCAAACAAAGCTAATTAAATCAAGTTAAAGTAAAATACATTCTACAAAGCTAATTGAATCAAATGAAAGTCAAACACATTCAAACAAAGCTAATTGAATCAAATGAGAGTCAAATGCATTCACACAAAGCTAATTAAATCAAATTAAAGTTAAATACATTCTACAAAGCTAATTGAATCAAATGAAAGTCAAACACATTCAAACAAAGCTAATTGAATCAAATGAGAGTCAAATGCATTCACACAAAGCTAATTAAATCAAATTAAAGTAAAATACATTCTACAAAGCTAATTAAATCAAATTAAAAGTCAAACACATTTAAACAAAGCTAATTGAATCAAATGAGAGTCAAATGCATTCAAACAAAGCTAATTAAATCAAATTAAAGTAAAATACATTCTACAAAGCTAATTGAATCAAATGAAAGTCAAACACATTCAAACAAAGCTAATTGAATCAAATGAGAGTCAAATGCATTCACACAAAGCTAATTAAATCAAATAAAAGTAAAATACATTCTACAAAGCTAATTGAATCAAATTAAAAGTCAAACACATTTAAACAAAGCCTTTTAAATCAAATGAAAGTCAAACACATTCAAAAAAAGCTTTTTAATTTAAATTAAAATCAAACACATTCAAACAAAGCTATATAAATCAAATGAAAGTGAAATGCATTCTACAAAGCAAATTAAATCAAATGAAACTCAAACACTTTCAAAAAATGCTATTTGAATCAAATAAAAGTCAAATACAATATACAAAGCTATTTGAATCAAATGAAAGTCAAATACATTCTACAAATCTATTTGAATCAAATGAGAGTCAAATACATTCAAACAAAGCAAATTAAATCAAATAAAAGTCAAATACATTCTACAAAGCTAATTGAATCAAATGAAAGTCAAACACATTTAAACAAAGCTATTGGAATCAAATAAAAGTCAAATACATTCTACAAAGCTAATTGAATCAAATGAATGTCAAACACATTCAAACAAAGCTATTTGAATCAAATGAGAGTCAAATACATTCAAACAAAGCTAATTAAATCAAATAAAAGTCAAATACATTCTACAAAGCTAATTGAATCAAATGAAAGTCAAATATATTCAATAAAGCTAATTGAATCAAATGAAAGTCAAACACATTCAAACAAAGCTATTTTAATCAAATGAAAGTCAAACACATTCAAACAAAGCTATTTTAATCAAATGAAAGTCAAATACATTCTACAAAGCTAATTGAATCAAATGAAAGTCAAACACATTCAAACAAAGTGTTGTAGCCAAGCCTAACAACTTGGTTATGGACATTTCATTGGTTCAAGATGTAGCATCATGCGTTGGTGCTATGCATTCTATCATTGGGCAGCAAGATATTCAACCACTTGAATTTCTTGTTGTTCTTATTAATTAGTTCGTTTTACTTCTTTTATGCTTTGAATAAGTTGTAAACTTTAATCTTATTTTAAGTTTGCAAATTAGTTTTGTTCTTTAGTTCTTTTAGCTGAACATGTAATGTTACATTCACACAACAAGTACAAGATCAAGATGCATCACAAGAGCAGCCGTTTAAGCTTGTGAAGAAGACCTAAAACCGAAACTGATTTGGAGGGATTTTAAGGCTCTAACTTGGATGTTACAATCAGCTTCAATGAGGAGTTACAAGCTTTCAATTGAGCCTTCAAGTGGCCGTTTACTTCAGCTAGCAACAGCTACACTCAAGAGACGTCCAAGTTCATCCTTGTCCACATCCATTCAAGCTTGATTCAAGGCTTGAAATAAGGAAGAGTTACACATCAATTGCTGTTTGAAAATGGGCGTGAAAAGGGGAGCTGTTACGATTCCAAGCTGCTGCTATATGGGCGTGAATCAAGGGGAGGTTACACTTGCTTGTTTCTGATTTTATTTGCTCTTGATGTATCTAGTTAGGCAAGGCTTCTTTTATTAATGTATCTAGGCTACAAAAACTGATTTGTACTTAGTTTGAACGTGTAACAAGTGAGCTAAAAGCCACTTAACTTAGCTTGTACTTAAGATGCTTGTTCACTATAAATAGCAAGCAAATGTGAATGAAAAAATCAGATTATTAAAAACAAACAACTTGTCTTTATACACGTTTCTTGGATTAGAAACTAACCTGAAATTCTTGGACTTAGAATCTCGTTCCTTTGCTTAGTTAGCTAGTTTAGGCTACTAGTTAGCTTGTGATCTTAGGAATCCAATTCGTTTCTTAGTGGTGTGACTTTATCTAAGAAGCCTTTTGGTTCTTTAGCCTTAACTATCCTTGGTTTAACCCTTGTATGTTTCGAGTGTCACTCCAAATATACAACATTTGGCGCTAGAAGGAGGGGGATCTAGCAAACAATACCCAAACACATACCCCAAACACATACCCAAACACAAACCATGTCCGACATTCCACCCCCTAATTGGCAAGAATATGTCAATAAGGTTGCACAAGAGAAAGAAGATATGGAGCAACGAATGCAATACTTGCAAGGTCAGCTAAGAGACCTTTCTATCAAATTGCGACAACAAAAAGAGGGAGTACCCAATCATAGTGATGAAGAAGTGAGTGAATCTAATTTCAATCACAATGATAGGCCTTATCATGAAAGAGAAAGGTCACGGCCTAACAATGACATCAAGGCTGACATTCCGGAGTATGATGGCAAACTCGATGCTGATGAGTTTGTAGAATGGCTTAGAACGGTGGAAAGAGTGTTTGACTACAAGCAAACACCGGAAGAAAAGAAGGTGAAAATTGTAGCCTTGAAGTTAAGAAAATATGCCTCAACTTGGTGGGCTAGCGTGTGTGCCAAGAGGGAAAGGCAAGACAAGGAGAAAGTAAGATCGTGGATCAAAATGAAGAAGTTGCTTAAACAGAAGTTTCTTCCCACATACTATGTGCAAGAAAACTTTTCCAAGTTCCACAACCTCAAACAAGGTACGAAATCAGTAGAAGAATATGCTAGAGAGTTTGAAGGGTTTGTTATGAAATGTGGAGTGGAGGAAGACGAACCTCAAACATTGGTGCGCTTCTTGGGAGGACTTGACCCTAAGATAGCCAATGTGGCCGAACTACATCCTTACTCTACCCTTGAAGAGCTCATTATCTTAGCACATAAGATTGAGCAGCAACAAAAAGCAAGAGGCAAAAGTGAATCATCACGTTTTGCATCTCAAACCTCATTTCCCCAAAAGAAGCAAATATCCAATTTCTCTCCATTCAAACCCACGTCCAACCAGCCTACTCCTAAACCACCTTCACAAAACACCCAAAATTCCAACCCAAAACCAGCTCCAAGAAGATGTTTTCGGTGTCAAGGCCTTGGACATTTGGCTAGTGATTGTCCAAATAAAAGGATTGTCACTTTGATTGAGCATGAAGAGGAGGACGAATTAGAGCATGAAGTGGACAGCAACCTCGAGGAGAATAATGAGTATGCGTGTCTTGGACCAGACGAGGGAGAATGCTTGGTGGTTCGACGCACACTAAGCAATATGATTGGCCAAGAAGGAAGTTTGCAACGTGAGGCAATCTTTCACACTCGTTGTACCATTGGTGGAAAGGTATGTACCTTGATTATTGATGGAGGTAGTTGCACCAATGTAGCTTCACAAGTAATGATAGACAAACTGAAACTTAAAACCGTCCCTCACCCTAAGCCTTATGTGATTCAATGGCTAAACCATGGTAAAGGAATTCAAGTAACACAACAAGTCTTGTTATCATTTAGCATTGGTAAAACTTATGAGGAAGAATTGTGGTGTGATGTTATACCTATGGATGCATGTCATATTTTACTTGGTAGACCTTGGTTGTTTGATAGACGTGTGATGCATGATGGGTATAAAAATACATATTCCTTCACTAAGGATGGACGAAAAATACTTCTTACCCCCCTAAACTTCAAAAACGGACACCCCATTTCCACACCCCCTACTTCCCTTACCACTCTCATAAAATCAGAATTGCATGAGTATAAAACTCACAAACAATTCATTTTAAGCCAACTTGATACTCCTTCCAAACCTTCACAAGAAAAGCCGCATCCTCTCCTCACCCCTCTTCTCAAAACCTTTTCCCATGTTTTCCCCGAAGACATTCCCCATGGCTTACCCCCAAAACGTGACATACAACACAAAATTGATCTTGTTCCCGGATCAATGCTCCCAAACAAACCAGCCTATAGAACCACCCCAAAAGAAACCGAAGAGATTAAGCGGCAAGTGGAAGAATTACTATCCAAGGGTCTTATTCGTAAGTCTCTTAGTCCATGTGCTTGTCCTACTTTGATTGTGCCTAAGAAGAATGGAGAATGGAGAATGTGTGTTGATAGTAGGTCAATCAATAAAATCACTATCAAGTACCGGTTTCCTATTCCAAGGTTGAATGATTTGCTTGATGAATTGTGTGGTTCTAAAGTGTTCTCTAAAATTGATTTGAGAAGTGGCTATCATCAAATTCGAATTTTCGAAGGAGATGAATGGAAAACCGCTTTCAAGACAAAGGAGGGCCTCTATGAATGGCTTGTGATGCCATTTGGTTTGTCTAATGCACCATCTACATTTATGCGCCTTATGAATCAGGTTATGCAACCTTTCATGGGTAAATTTGTTGTAGTTTATTTTGATGACATTTTGGTGTATAGTAGGGAGGAAGAAGAGCATTCTATGCATTTGCAACAGGTTTTTGAAGCCCTTGAACGTGAGAAGTTGTATGGTAACTTAGAGAAGTGTCATTTCTTCACTTCCCAAGTTATTTTTCTTGGCTTCAAAGTTTCATCACAAGGCATTGAAGTTGATGAAAAGAAAGTTGCTGCAATTCGTGAGTGGCCTACGCCACAAACCGTTCAACAAGTTCGAAGCTTTCATGGACTTGCTTCTTTCTATAGAAGATTTGTACGGAACTTTAGCACTCTCATGGCACCTATCACGGAACTAACTAAAAATCAGAAGTTAGTTTGGAATGATAAGGCTCAAAGGGCCTTTGATGAGGTAAAACATCAACTTACTAGTGCACCTATTCTTGCTTTGCCTAACTTTGATGAAGTTTTTGAAGTTGAGTGCGATGCTAGTGGAGTTGGTATTGGTGCTGTTTTGTCACAAGTTGGGCGTCCCCTTGCCTACTTTAGTGAAAAACTCAATGAAGCACAACGGAAGTATAGCACCTATGATAAGGAGTTCTTTGCTCTTGTTCGTGCTTTGGACCATTGGAGACATTACCTCATTTCCAAGGAGTTCATCCTTCATTCTGATCATGAAGCTCTCAAGTATCTTCAAAGCCAACAAAAACTCCAACCTCGCCATGCCAAATGGGTGGAGTATTTGCAAGCTTTTCATTTCGTGATCAAGCATAGGAGAGGCGCCATGAACAAAGGGGCTGATGCGCTTTCAAGAAGATACACACTCTTGAACTCGTTCAAAGCAAGGGTGATTAGTGTTGATGATGTAAAAGCAAGTTACCACAATGATCATGACTTTGGTGATTTGTTTTTAAAATGTTCTAATCATGCTTACAAAGATTATTACATTTTAGATGGCTATTTGTTCAAAGGAAACAGGTTGTGCATTCCAAGATCAAGCCTAAGAGAATCTCTTATCAAAGAGTTTCATGAAGGAGGAATGGCGGGACATTTTGGCATAGAGAAGACTACCCTTCTTGTCCAAGAATACTTTCATTGGCCTAGATTGGTCCGTGATGTGGAATTCATTGTGAAGAGATGCGTGACATGTCAAAAGGCCAAGAGTCATAGTCTACCTCAAGGCTATCTTTTGCCCTTACCTATTCCGCAAGCACCATGGGAGGATATTAGTCTTGATTTCGTTATGGGACTTCCTATCACCCAACGAAAGAAAGATTCTATAATGGTTGTTGTTGATCGATTTTCTAAAATGGCTCATTTTATTGCTTGTCATACAACTTATGATGCTACTCATGTGGCTAACTTGTTTTTCAATGAGATTGTTCGTTTACATGGTGTACCTAAATCCATGGTGAGTGATCGTGATCCAAAATTTCTAAGTCATTTTTGGCTTACATTATGGAGGAAGATGGGCACGAAATTGAACTTTAGCACTTCAAGTCATCCTCAAACAGATGGCCAAACCGAAGTGACTAATAGAACTTTGGGATCCTTGTTGCGTTCTTTGGCTACTAAACGTCCCAAGCAATGGGAAGAGATGCTTCCTCATGCGGAGTTTGCTTACAATCGTGTGCCTAGCAAGACAACAGGTTTGAGTCCTTTTGAAGTGGTGTATGGATTCAATCCGTGCACTCCTATTGACCTCACTCCCATTCCCTCACCAAGCAAGTTCAGCAAAGATGCCGAGGTGCGTGCAAACGAAATCAAGTCTATGCATGAGCAAGTTCGTTCCAAAATTGAACAAGCTAATGCAAAGACTAAGGCATACTATGACAAGAAACGAAAGGAGGTCCATTTTCAGCCCGGTGACTTAGTTTGGATTCATCTTCGAAAGGAAAGATTTCCTTCCAAAAGACGGTCCAAGGTTAGTCCTCGTAGTGATGGTCCATTTGCCATTGTTGAAAAGGTGAATGATAATGCTTACAAGGTTGAGTTGCCCGGAGATTATGGTGTTTCTAGCACCTTTAATGTGGCTGATTTGTCACCTTATTATGATGAGTTTGAAGAGTTGCCGAGTTTGAGGGCAAACTCTTTTCAAGAAGGGGGGAATGTTGTAGCCAAGCCTAACAACTTGGTTATGGACATTTCATTGGTTCAAGATGTAGCATCATGCGTTGGTGCTATGCATTCTATCATTGGGCAGCAAGATATTCAACCACTTGAATTTCTTGTTGTTCTTATTAATTAGTTCGTTTTACTTCTTTTATGCTTTGAATAAGTTGTAAACTTTAATCTTATTTTAAGTTTGCAAATTAGTTTTGTTCTTTAGTTCTTTTAGCTGAACATGTAATGTTACATTCACACAACAAGTACAAGATCAAGATGCATCACAAGAGCAGCCGTTTAAGCTTGTGAAGAAGACCTAAAACCGAAACTGATTTGGAGGGATTTTAAGGCTCTAACTTGGATGTTACAATCAGCTTCAATGAGGAGTTACAAGCTTTCAATTGAGCCTTCAAGTGGCCGTTTACTTCAGCTAGCAACAGCTACACTCAAGAGACGTCCAAGTTCATCCTTGTCCACATCCATTCAAGCTTGATTCAAGGCTTGAAATAAGGAAGAGTTACACATCAATTGCTGTTTGAAAATGGGCGTGAAAAGGGGAGCTGTTACGATTCCAAGCTGCTGCTATATGGGCGTGAATCAAGGGGAGGTTACACTTGCTTGTTTCTGATTTTATTTGCTCTTGATGTATCTAGTTAGGCAAGGCTTCTTTTATTAATGTATCTAGGCTACAAAAACTGATTTGTACTTAGTTTGAACGTGTAACAAGTGAGCTAAAAGCCACTTAACTTAGCTTGTACTTAAGATGCTTGTTCACTATAAATAGCAAGCAAATGTGAATGAAAAAATCAGATTATTAAAAACAAACAACTTGTCTTTATACACGTTTCTTGGATTAGAAACTAACCTGAAATTCTTGGACTTAGAATCTCGTTCCTTTGCTTAGTTAGCTAGTTTAGGCTACTAGTTAGCTTGTGATCTTAGGAATCCAATTCGTTTCTTAGTGGTGTGACTTTATCTAAGAAGCCTTTTGGTTCTTTAGCCTTAACTATCCTTGGTTTAACCCTTGTATGTTTCGAGTGTCACTCCAAATATACAACACAAAGATATTTGAATAAAATGAAAGTCAAATACATTCTACAAAGCTTATTGAAACAAATGAATGTCAAACACATTCAAACAAAGTTATTTGAATCAAATGAAGTCTATTACATTCTACAAAGCTAATTGAATCAAACGAAAGTCAAACACATTCAAACAAAGCTATTTGAATCAAACGAAAGTCAAACACATTCAAACAAAGCTATTTGAATCAAATGAGAGTCAAATACATTCAAACAAAGCTAATTAAATCAAATAAAAGTCAAATACATTCTACAAAGCTAATTGAATCATATAAAAGACAAACACATTCAAACAAAGCTAATTGAATCAAATGGAAGTCAAATACATTCTACAAAGCTAATTGAATTGAATGAAAGTCAAATACATTCAAAATAAGCTAATTGAATCAAATGAAAGTCAAACACATTCAAACAAAGCTTTCGAATCAAATGAAAGTCAAATACATTCTACAAAGCTAATTGAATCAAATGAAAGTCAAACACATTCAAACAAAGCTATTTGAATAAAATGAAAGTCAAATACATTCTACAAAGCTAATTGAATCAAATGAAAGTCAAACACATTCAAACAAAGCTAATTGAATCAAATGAGAGTCAAATGCATTCACACAAAGCTAATTAAATCAAATTAAAGTTAAATACATTCTACAAAGCTAATTGAATCAAATGAAAGTCAAACACATTCAAACAAAGCTAATTGAATCAAATGAGAGTCAAATGCATTCACACAAAGCTAATTAAATCAAATTAAAGTAAAATACATTCTACAAAGCTAATTAAATCAAATTAAAAGTCAAACACATTAACACAAAGCTAATTGAATCAAATGAGAGTCAAATGCATTCACACAATGCTAATTAAATCAAATAAAAGTAAAATACATTCTACAAAGCTAATTGAATCAAATTAAAAGTCAAACACATTTAAACAAAGCCTTTTAAATCAAATGAAAGTCAAACACATTCAAAAAAAAGCTTTTTAATTTAAATTAAAATCAAACACATTCAAACAAAGCTATATAAATCAAATGAAAGTGAAATGCATTCTACAAAGCAAATTAAATCAAATGAAACTCAAACACTTTCAAAAAATGCTATTTGAATCAAATAAAAGTCAAATAAAATATACAAAGCTATTTGAATCAAATGAAAGTCAAATACATTCTACAAATCTATTTGAATCAAATGAGAGTCAAATACATTCAAACAAAGCAAATTAAATCAAATAAAAGTCAAATACATTCTACAAATCTAATTGAATCAAATGAAAGTCAAACACATTTAAATAAAGCTATTGGAATCAAATAAAAGTCAAATACATTCTACAAAGCTAATTGAATCAAATGAATGTCAAACACATTCAAACAAAGCTATTTGAATCAAATGAGAGTCAAATACATTCAAACAAAGCTAATTAAATCAAATAAAAGTCAAATACATTCTACAAAGCTAATTGAATCAAATGAAAGTCAAATATATTCAATAAAGCTAATTGAATCAAATGAAAGTCAAACACATTCAAACAAAGCTAATTGAATCAAATGAAAGTCAAATATATTCAATGAAGCTAATTAAATCAAATGAACGTCAAACACATTCAAACAAAGCTATTTGAATCAAATGAAAGTCAAACACATTCAAACAAAGCTATTTTAATCAAATGAAAGTTAAATACATTCTACAAAGCTAATTGAATCAAATGAAAGTCAAACACTTCAAACAAAGATATTTGAATAAAATGAAAGTCAAATACATTCTACAAAGCTTATTGAAACAAATGAATGTCAAACACATTCAAACAAAGTTATTTGAATCAAATGAAGTCTATTACATTCTACAAAGCTAATTGAATCAAACGAAAGTCAAACACATTCAAACAAAGCTATTTGAATCAAATGAGAGTCAAATACATTCAAACAAAGCTAATTAAATCAAATAAAAGTCAAATACATTTTACAAAGCTAATTGAATCATATAAAAGTCAAACACATTCAAACAAAGCTAATTGAATCAAATGGAAGTCAAATACATTCTACAAAGCTAATTGAATTGAATTAAAGTCAAAATACATTCAAAATAAGCTAATTGAATCAAACGAAAGTCAAACACATTCAAACAAAGCTTTCGAATCAAATGAAAGTCAAATACATTCTACAAAGCTAATTGAATCAAATGAAAGTCAAACACATTCAAACAAAGCTATTTGAATCAAATGAAAGTCAAATACATTCTACAAAGCTAATTGAATCAATGAAAGTCAAACACATTCAAACAAAGCTATTTGAATCAAATGAGAGTCAAATACATTCAAACAAAGCTAATTAAATCAAGTTAAAGTAAAATACATTCTACAAAGCTAATTGAATAAAATGAAAGTCAAACACATTCAAACAAAGCTAATTGAATCAAATGAGAGTCAAATGCATTCACACAAAGCTAATTAAATCAAATTAAAGTTAAATACATTCTACAAAGCTAATTGAATCAAATGAAAGTCAAACACATTCAAACAAAGCTAATTGAATCAAATGAGAGTCAAATGCATTCACACAAAGCTAATTAAATCAAATTAAAGTAAAATACGTTCTACAAAGCTAATTGAATCATATTAAATGTCAAACACATTTAAACAAAGCTAATTGAATCAGATGAGAGTCAAATGCATTCACACAATGTTAATTAAATCAAATAAAAGTAAAATACATTCTACAAAGCTAATTGAATCAAATTAAAAGTCAAACACATTTAAACAAAGCCTTTTAAATCATATGAAAGTCAAACACATTCAAAAAAAGCTTTTTAATTTAAATTAAAATCAAACACATTCAAACAAAGCTATATAAATCAAATGAAAGTGAAATGCATTCTACAAAGCAAATTAAATCAAATGAAACTCAAACACTTTCAAAAAATGCTATTTGAATCAAATAAAAGTCAAATACAATATACAAAGCTATTTGAATCAAATGAAAGTCAAATACATTCTACAAATCTATTTGAATCAAATGAGAGTCAAATACATTCAAACAAAGCAAATTAAATCAAATAAAAGTCAAATACATTCTACAAAGCTAATTGAATCAAATGAAAGTCAAACACATTTAAACAAAGCTATTGGAATCAAATAAAAGTCAAATACATTCTACAAAGCTAATTGAATCAAATGAATGTCAAACACATTCAAACAAAGCTATTTGAATCAAATGAGAGTCAAATACATTCAAACAAAGCTAATTAAATCAAATAAAAGTCAAATACATTCTACAAAGCTAATTGAATCAAATGAAAGTCAAATATATTCAATAAAGCTAATTGAATCAAATGAAAGTCAAACAAATTCAAACAAAGCTATTTGAATCAAATGAAAGTCAAATACATTCTACAAAGCTTATTGAAACAAATGAATGTCAAACACATTCAAACAAAGTTATTTGAATCAAATGAAGTCTATTACATTCTACAAAGCTAATTGAATCAAACGAAAGTCAAACACATTCAAACAAAGCTATTTGAATCAAATGAGAGTCAAATACATTCAAACAAAGCTAATTAAATCAAATAAAAGTCAAATACATTCTACAAAGCTAATTGAATCATATAAAAGACAAACACATTCAAACAAAGCTAATTGAATCAAATGGAAGTCAAATACATTCTACAAAGCTAATTGAATTGAATGAAAGTCAAATACATTCAAAATAAGCTAATTGAATCAAATGAAAGTCAAACACATTCAAACAAAGCTTTCGAATCAAATGAAAGTCAAATACATTCTACAAAGCTAATTGAATCAAATGAAAGTCAAACACATTCAAACAAAGCTATTTGAATAAAATGAAAGTCAAATACATTCTACAAAGCTAATTGAATCAAATGAAAGTCAAACACATTCAAACAAAGCTAATTGAATCAAATGAGAGTCAAATGCATTCACACAAAGCTAATTAAATCAAATTAAAGTTAAATACATTCTACAAAGCTAATTGAATCAAATGAAAGTCAAACACATTCAAACAAAGCTAATTGAATCAAATGAGAGTCAAATGCATTCACACAAAGCTAATTAAATCAAATTAAAGTAAAATACATTCTACAAAGCTAATTAAATCAAATTAAAAGTCAAACACATTAACACAAAGCTAATTGAATCAAATGAGAGTCAAATGCATTCACACAATGCTAATTAAATCAAATAAAAGTAAAATACATTCTACAAAGCTAATTGAATCAAATTAAAAGTCAAACACATTTAAACAAAGCCTTTTAAATCAAATGAAAGTCAAACACATTCAAAAAAAAGCTTTTTAATTTAAATTAAAATCAAACACATTCAAACAAAGCTATATAAATCAAATGAAAGTGAAATGCATTCTACAAAGCAAATTAAATCAAATGAAACTCAAACACTTTCAAAAAATGCTATTTGAATCAAATAAAAGTCAAATAAAATATACAAAGCTATTTGAATCAATTGAAAGTCAAATACATTCTACAAATCTATTTGAATCAAATGAGAGTCAAATACATTCAAACAAAGCAAATTAAATCAAATAAAAGTCAAATACATTCTACAAATCTAATTGAATCAAATGAAAGTCAAACACATTTAAACAAAGCTATTGGAATCAAATAAAAGTCAAATACATTCTACAAAGCTAATTGAATCAAATGAATGTCAAACACATTCAAACAAAGCTATTTGAATCAAATGAGAGTCAAATACATTCAAACTAAGCTAATTAAATCAAATAAAAGTCAAATACATTCTACAAAGCTAATTGAATCAAATGAAAGTCAAATATATTCAATAAAGCTAATTGAATCAAATGAAAGTCAAACACATTCAAACAAAGCTATTTGAATCAAATGAAAGTCAAACACATTCAAACAAAGCTATTTTAATCAAATGAAAGTCAAATACATTCTACAAAGCTAATTGAATCAAATGAAAGTCAAACACTTCAAACAAAGATATTTGAATAAAATGAAAGTCAAATACATTCTACAAAGCTTATTGAAACAAATGAATGTCAAACACATTCAAACAAAGTTATTTGAATCAAATGAAGTCTATTACATTCTACAAAGCTAATTGAATCAAACGAAAGTCAAACACATTCAAACAAAGCTATTTGAATCAAATGAGAGTCAAATACATTCAAACAAAGCTAATTAAATCAAATAAAAGTCAAATACATTCTACAAAGCTAATTGAATCATATAAAAGTCAAACACATTCAAACAAAGCTAATTGAATCAAATGGAAGTCAAATACATTCTACAAAGCTAATTGAATTGAATTAAAGTCAAAATACATTCAAAATAAGCTAATTGAATCAAATGAAAGTCAAACACATTCAAACAAAGCTTTCGAATCAAATGAAAGTCAAATACATTCTACAAAGCTAATTGAATCAAATGAAAGTCAAACACATTCAAACAAAGCTATTTGAATCAAATGAAAGTCAAATACATTCTACAAAGCTAATTGAATCAATGAAAGTCAAACACATTCAAACAAAGCTATTTGAATCAAATGAGAGTCAAATACATTCAAACAAAGCTAATTAAATCAAGTTAAAGTAAAATACATTCTACAAAGCTAATTGAATCAAATGAAAGTCAAACACATTCAAACAAAGCTAATTGAATCAAATGAGAGTCAAATGCATTCACACAAAGCTAAGTAAATCAAATTAAAGTTAAATACATTCTACAAAGCTAATTGAATCAAATGAAAGTCAAACACATTCAAACAAAGCTAATTGAATCAAATGAGAGTCAAATGCATTCACACAAAGCTAATTAAATCAAATTAAAGTAAAATACGTTCTACAAAGCTAATTGAATCATATTAAATGTCAAACACATTTAAACAAAGCTAATTGAATCAAATGAGAGTCAAATGCATTCACACAATGTTAATTAAATCAAATAAAAGTAAAATACATTCTACAAAGCTAATTGAATCAAATTAAAAGTCAAACACATTTAAACAAAGCCTTTTAAATCAAATGAAAGTCAAACACATTCAAAAAAAAGCTTTTTAATTTAAATTAAAATCAAACACATTCAAACAAAGCTATATAAATCAAATGAAAGTGAAATGCATTCTACAAAGCAAATTAAATCAAATGAAACTCAAACACTTTCAAAAAATGCTATTTGAATCAAATAAAAGTCAAATACAATATACAAAGCTATTTGAATCAAATGAAAGTCAAATACATTCTACAAATCTATTTGAATCAAATGAGAGTCAAATACATTCAAACAAAGCAAATTAAATCAAATAAAAGTCAAATACATTCTACAAAGCTAATTGAATCAAATGAAAGTCAAACACATTAAAACAAAGCTATTGGAATCAAATAAAAGTCAAATACATTCTACAAAGCTAATTGAATCAAATGAATGTCAAACACATTCAAACAAAGCTATTTGAATCAAATGAGAGTCAAATACATTCAAACAAAGCTAATTAAATCAAATAAAAGTCAAATACATTCTACAAAGCTAATTGAATCAAATGAAAGTCAAATATATTCAATAAAGCTAATTGAATCAAATGAAAGTCAAACACATTCAAACAAAGCTATTTGAATCAAATGAAAGTCAAACACATTCAAACAAAGCTATTTTAATCAAATGAAAGTCAAATACATTCTACAAAGCTAATTGAATCAAATGAAAGTCAAACACATTCAAACAAAGATATTTGAATAAAATGAAAGTCAAATACATTCTACAAAGCTTATTGAAACAAATGAATGTCAAACACATTCAAACAAAGTTATTTGAATCAAATGAAGTCTATTACATTCTACAAAGCTAATTGAATCAAACGAAAGTCAAACACATTCAAACAAAGCTATTTGAATCAAATGAGAGTCAAATACATTCAAACAAAGCTAATTAAATCAAATAAAAGTCAAATACATTCTACAAAGCTAATTGAATCATATAAAAGACAAACACATTCAAACAAAGCTAATTGAATCAAATGGAAGTCAAATACATTCTACAAAGCTAATTGAATTGAATGAAAGTCAAATACATTCAAAATAAGCTAATTGAATCAAATGAAAGTCAAACACATTCAAACAAAGCTTTCGAATCAAATGAAAGTCAAATACATTCTACAAAGCTAATTGAATCAAATGAAAGTCAAACACATTCAAACAAAGCTATTTGAATAAAATGAAAGTCAAATACATTCTACAAAGCTAATTGAATCAATGAAAGTCAAACACATTCAAACAAAGCTATTTGAATCAAATGAGAGTCAAATACATTCAAACAAAGCTAATTAAATCAAGTTAAAGTAAAATACATTCTACAAAGCTAATTGAATCAAATGAAAGTCAAACACATTCAAACAAAGCTAATTGAATCAAATGAGAGTCAAATGCATTCACACAAAGCTAATTAAATCAAATTAAAGTTAAATACATTCTACAAAGCTAATTGAATCAAATGAAAGTCAAACACATTCAAAACAAAGCTAATTGAATCAAATGAGAGTCAAATGCATTCACACAAAGCTAATTAAATCAAATTAAAGTAAAATACATTCTACAAAGCTAATTAAATCAAATTAAAAGTCAAACACATTAAAACAAAGCTAATTGAATCAAATGAGAGTCAAATGCATTCACACAATGCTAATTAAATCAAATAAAAGTAAAATACATTCTACAAAGCTAATTGAATCAAACTAAAAGTCAAACACATTTAAACAAAGCCTTTTAAATCAAATGAAAGTCAAACACATTCAAAAAAAAGCTTTTTAATTTAAATTAAAATCAAACACATTCAAACAAAGCTATATAAATCAAATGAAAGTGAAATGCATTCTACAAAGCAAATTAAATCAAATGAAACTCAAACACTTTCAAAAAAATGCTATTTGAATCAAATAAAAGTCAAATAAAATATACAAAGCTATTTGAATCAAATGAAAGTCAAATACATTCTACAAATCTATTTGAATCAAATGAGAGTCAAATACATTCAAACAAAGCAAATTAAATCAAATAAAAGTCAAATACATTCTACAAATCTAATTGAATCAAATGAAAGTCAAACACATTTAAACAAAGCTATTGGAATCAAATAAAAGTCAAATACATTCTACAAAGCTAATTGAATCAAATGAATGTCAAACACATTCAAACAAAGCTATTTGAATCAAATGAGAGTCAAATACATTCAAACAAAGCTAATTAAATCAAATAAAAGTCAAATACATTCTACAAAGCTAATTGAATCAAATGAAAGTCAAATATATTCAATAAAGCTAATTGAATCAAATGAAAGTCAAACACATTCAAACAAAGCTATTTTAATCAAATGAAAGTCAAATACATTCTACAAAGCTAATTGAATCAAATGAAAGTCAAACACTTCAAACAAAGATATTTGAATAAAATGAAAGTCAAATACATTCTACAAAGCTTATTGAAACAAATGAATGTCAAACACATTCAAACAAAGTTATTTGAATCAAATGAAGTCTATTACATTCTACAAAGCTAATTGAATCAAACGAAAGTCAAACACATTCAAACAAAGCTATTTGAATCAAATGAGAGTCAAATACATTCAAACAAAGCTAATTAAATCAAATAAAAGTCAAATACATTCTACAAAGCTAATTGAATCATATAAAAGTCAAACACATTCAAACAAAGCTAATTGAATCAAATGGAAGTCAAATACATTCTACAAAGCTAATTGAATTGAATTAAAGTCAAAATACATTCAAAATAAGCTAATTGAATCAAGTGAAAGTCAAACACATTCAAACAAAGCTTTCGAATCAAATGAAAGTCAAATACATTCTACAAAGCTAATTGAATCAAATGAAAGTCAAACACATTCAAACAAAGCTATTTGAATCAAATGAAAGTCAAATACATTCTACAAAGCTAATTGAATCAATGAAAGTCAAACACATTCAAACAAAGCTATTTGAATCAAATGAGAGTCAAATACATTCAAACAAAGCTAATTAAATCAAGTTAAAGTAAAATACATTCTACAAAGCTAATTGAATCAAATGAAAGTCAAACACATTCAAACAAAGCTAATTGAATCAAATGAGAGTCAAATGCATTCACACAAAGCTAAGTAAATCAAATTAAAGTTAAATACATTCTACAAAGCTAATTGAATCAAATGAAAGTCAAACACATTCAAACAAAGCTAATTGAATCAAATGAGAGTCAAATGCATTCACACAAAGCTAATTAAATCAAATTAAAGTAAAATACGTTCTACAAAGCTAATTGAATCATATTAAATGTCAAACACATTTAAACAAAGCTAATTGAATCAAATGAGAGTCAAATGCATTCACACAATGTTAATTAAATCAAATAAAAGTAAAATACATTCTACAAAGCTAATTGAATCAATTTAAAAGTCAAACACATTTAAACAAAGCCTTTTAAATCAAATGAAAGTCAAACACATTCAAAAAAAGCTTTTTAATTTAAATTAAAATCAAACACATTCAAACAAAGCTATATAAATCAAATGAAAGTGAAATGCATTCTACAAAGCAAATTAAATCAAATGAAACTCAAACACTTTCAAAAAATGCTATTTGAATCAAATAAAAGTCAAATACAATATACAAAGCTATTTGAATCAAATGAAAGTCAAATACATTCTACAAATCTATTTGAATCAAATGAGAGTCAAATACATTCAAACAAAGCAAATTAAATCAAATAAAAGTCAAATACATTCTACAAAGCTAATTGAATCAAATGAAAGTCAAACACATTAAAACAAAGCTATTGGAATCAAATAAAAGTCAAATACATTCTACAAAGCTAATTGAATCAAATGAATGTCAAACACATTCAAACAAAGCTATTTGAATCAAATGAGAGTCAAATACATTCAAACAAAGCTAATTAAATCAAATAAAAGTCAAATACATTCTACAAAGCTAATTGAATCATATAAAAGTCAAATATATTCAATAAAGCTAATTGAATCAAATGAAAGTCAAACACATTCAAACAAAGCTATTTGAATCAAATGAAAGTCAAACACATTCAAACAAAGCTATTTTAATCAAATGAAAGTCAAATACATTCTACAAAGCTAATTGAATCAAATGAAAGTCAAACACATTCAAACAAAGATATTTGAATAAAATGAAAGTCAAATACATTCTACAAAGCTTATTGAAACAAATGAATGTCAAACACATTCAAACAAAGTTATTTGAATCAAATGAAGTCTATTACATTCTACAAAGCTAATTGAATCAAACGAAAGTCAAACACATTCGAACAAAGCTATTTGAATCAAATGAGAGTCAAATACATTCAAACAAAGCTAATTAAATCAAATAAAAGTCAAATACATTCTACAAAGCTAATTGAATCATATAAAAGACAAACACATTCAAACAAAGCTAATTGAATCAAATGGAAGTCAAATACATTCTACAAAGCTAATTGAATTGAATGAAAGTCAAATACATTCAAAATAAGCTAATTGAATCAAATGAAAGTCAAACACATTCAAACAAAGCTTTCGAATCAAATGAAAGTCAAATACATTCTACAAAGCTAATTGAATCAAATGAAAGTCAAACACATTCAAACAAAGCTATTTGAATAAAATGAAAGTCAAATACATTCTACAAAGCTAATTGAATCAATGAAAGTCAAACACATTCAAACAAAGCTATTTGAATCAAATGAGAGTCAAATACATTCAAACAAAGCTAATTAAATCAAGTTAAAGTAAAATACATTCTACAAAGCTAATTGAATCAAATGAAAGTCAAACACATTCAAACAAAGCTAATTGAATCAAATGAGAGTCAAATGCATTCACACAAAGCTAATTAAATCAAATTAAAGTTAAATACATTCTACAAAGCTAATTGAATCAAATGAAAGTCAAACACATTCAAACAAAGCTAATTGAATCAAATGAGAGTCAAATGCATTCACACAAAGCTAATTAAATCAAATTAAAGTAAAATACATTCTACAAAGCTAATTAAATCAAATTAAAAGTCAAACACATTAAAACAAAGCTAATTGAATCAAATGAGAGTCAAATGCATTCACACAATGCTAATTAAATCAAATAAAAGTAAAATACATTCTACAAAGCTAATTGAATCAAACTAAAAGTCAAACACATTTAAACAAAGCCTTTTAAAACAAATGAAAGTCAAACACATTCAAAAAAAAAGCTTTTTAATTTAAATTAAAATCAAACACATTCAAACAAAGCTATATAAATCAAATGAAAGTGAAATGCATTCTACAAAGCAAATTAAATCAAATGAAACTCAAACACTTTCAAAAAATGCTATTTGAATCAAATAAAAGTCAAATAAAATATACAAAGCTATTTGAATCAAATGAAAGTCAAATACATTCTACAAATCTATTTGAATCAAATGAGAGTCAAATACATTCAAACAAAGCAAATTAAATCAAATAAAAGTCAAATACATTCTACAAATCTAATTGAATCAAATGAAAGTCAAACACATTTAAACAAAGCTATTGGAATCAAATAAAAGTCAAATACATTCTACAAAGCTAATTGAATCAAATGAATGTCAAACACATTCAAACAAAGCTATTTGAATCAAATGAGAGTCAAATACATTCAAACAAAGCTAATTAAATCAAATAAAAGTCAAATACATTCTACAAAGCTAATTGAATCAAATGAAAGTCAAATATATTCAATAAAGCTAATTGAATCAAATGAAAGTCAAACACATTCAAACAAAGCTATTTGAATCAAATGAAAGTCAAACACATTCAAACAAAGCTATTTTAATCAAATGAAAGTCAAATACATTCTACAAAGCTAATTGAATCAAATGAAAGTCAAACACTTCAAACAAAGATATTTGAATAAAATGAAAGTCAAATACATTCTACAAAGCTTATTGAAACAAATGAATGTCAAACACATTCAAACAAAGTTATTTGAATCAAATGAAGTCTATTACATTCTACAAAGCTAATTGAATCAAACGAAAGTCAAACACATTCAAACAAAGCTATTTGAATCAAATGAGAGTCAAATACATTCAAACAAAGCTAATTAAATCAAATAAAAGTCAAATACATTCTACAAAGCTAATTGAATCATATAAAAGTCAAACACATTCAAACAAAGCTAATTGAATCAAATGGAAGTCAAATACATTCTACAAAGCTAATTGAATTGAATTAAAGTCAAAATACATTCAAAATAAGCTAATTGAATCAAATGAAAGTCAAACACATTCAAACAAAGCTTTCGAATCAAATGAAAGTCAAATAAATTCTACAAAGCTAATTGAATCAAATGAAAGTCAAACACATTCAAACAAAGCTATTTGAATCAAATGAAAGTCAAATACATTCTACAAAGCTAATTAAATCAATGAAAGTCAAACACATTCAAACAAAGCTATTTGAATCAAATGAGAGTCAAATACATTCAAACAAAGCTAATTAAATCAAGTTAAAGTAAAATACATTCTACAAAGCTAATTGAATCAAATGAAAGTCAAACACATTCAAACAAAGCTAATTGAATCAAATGAGAGTCAAATGCATTCACACAAAGCTAATTAAATCAAATTAAAGTTAAATACATTCTACAAAGCTAATTGAATCAAATGAAAGTCAAACACATTCAAACAAAGCTAATTGAATCAAATGAGAGTCAAATGCATTCACACAAAGCTAATTAAATCAAATTAAAGTAAAATACATTCTACAAAGCTAATTGAATCATATTAAATGTCAAACACATTTAAACAAAGCTAATTGAATCAAATGAGAGTCAAATGCATTCACACAATGTTAATTAAATCAAATAAAAGTAAAATACATTCTACAAAGCTAATTGAATCAAATTAAAAGTCAAACACATTTAAACAAAGCCTTTTAAATCAAATGAAAGTCAAACACATTAAAAAAAAAGCTTTTTAATTTAAATTAAAATCAAACACATTCAAACAAAGCTATATAAATCAAATGAAAGTGAAATGCATTCTACACAGTAAATTAAATCAAATGAAACTCAAACACTTTCAAACAATGCTATTTGAATCAAATAAAAGTCAAATAAAATATACAAAGCTATTTGAATCAAATGAAAGTCAAATACATTCTACAAATCTATTTGAATCAAATGAGAGTCAAATACATTCAAACAATTCTAATTAAATCAAATAAAAGTCAAATACATTCTACAAAGCTAATTGAATCAAATGAAAGTCAAACACATTTAAACAAAGCTATTGGAATCAAATAATAGTCAAATACATTCTACAAAGCTAATTGAATCAAATGAATGTCAAACACATTCAAACAAAGCTATTAGAATCAAATGAGAGTCAAATACATTCAAACAAAGCTAATTAAATCAAATAAAAGTCAAATACATTCTACAAAGCTAATTGAATCAAATGAAAGTCAAATATATTCAATGAAGCTAATTAAATCAAATGAACGTCAAACACATTCAAACAAAGCTATTTGAATCAAATGAAAGTCAAACACATTCAAACAAAGCTATTTTAATCAAATGAAAGTCAAATACATTCTACAAAGCTAATTGAATCAAATGAAAGTCAAACACATTCAAACAAAGCTATTTGAATAAAATGAAAGTCTAATACATTCTACAAAGCTTATTGAAACAAATGAATGTCAAACACATTTAAACAAAGTTATTTGAATCAAATGAAGTCTATTACATTCTACAAAGCTAATTGAATCAAACGAAAGTCAAACACATTCAAACAAAGCTATTTGAATCAAATGAGAGTCAAATACATTCAAACAAAGCTAATTAAATCAAATAAAAGTCAAATACATTCTACAAAGCTAATTGAATCATATAAAAGTCAAACACATTCAAACAAAGCTTATTGAATCAAATGGAAGTCAAATACATTCTACAAAGCTAATTGAATTGAATGAAAGTCAAATAAATTCAAAATAAGCTAATTGAATCAAATGAAAGTCAAACGCATTCAAACAAAGCTTTCGAATCAAATGAAAGTCAAATACATTCTACAAAGCTAATTGAATCAAATGAAAGTCAAACACATTCAAACAAAGCTATTTGAATCAAGTGAAAGTCAAATACATTCTACAAAGCTAATCGAATCAATGAAAGTCAAACACATTCAAACAAAGCTATTTGAATCAAATGAGAGTCAAATACATTCAAACAAAGCTAATTAAATCAAGTTAAAGTAAAATACATTCTACAAAGCTAATTGAATCAAATGAAAGTCAAACACATTCAAACAAAGCTAATTGAATCAAATGAGAGTCAAATGCATTCACACAAAGCTAATTAAATCAAATTAAAGTTAAATACATTCTACAAAGCTAATTGAATCAAATGAAAGTCAAACACATTCAAACAAAGCTAATTGAATCAAATGAGAGTCAAATGCATTCACACAAAGCTAATTAAATCAAATTAAAGTAAAATACATTCTACAAAGCTAATTAAATCAAATTAAAAGTCAAACACATTTAAACAAAGCTAATTGAATCAAATGAGAGTCAAATGCATTCACACAAAGCTAATTAAATCAAATAAAAGTAAAATACATTCTACAAAGCTAATTGAATCAAATTAAAAGTCAAACACATTTAAACAAAGCCTTTTAAATCAAATGAAAGTCAAACACATTCAAAAAAAGCTTTTTAATTTAAATTAAAATCAAACACATTCAAACAAAGCTATATAAATCAAATGAAAGTGAAATGCATTCTACAAAGCAAATTAAATCAAATGAAACTCAAACACTTTCAAACAATGCTATTTGAATCAAATAAAAGTCAAATAAAATATACAAAGCTATTTGAATCAAATGAAAGTCAAATACATTCTACAAAGCTATTTGAATCAAATGAGAGTCAAATACATTCAAACAAAGCAAATTAAATCAAATAAAAGTCAAATACATTCTACAAAGCTAATTGAATCAAATGAAAGTCAAACACATTTAAACAAAGCTATTGGAATCAAATAAAAGTCAAATACATTCTACAAAGCTAATTGAATCAAATGAATGTCAAACACATTCAAACAAAGCTATTTGAATCAAATGAAAGTCAAATACATTCTACAAAGCTAATTGAATCAAATGATAGTCAAATATATTCAATGAAGCTAATTGAATCAAATGAACGTCAAACACATTCAAACAAAGCTATTTGAATCAAATGAAAGTCAAACACATTCAAACAAAGCTATTTTAATCAAATGAAAGTCAAATACATTCTACAAAGCTAATTGAATCAAATGAAAGTCAAACACATTCAAACAAAGCTATTTGAATAAAATAAAAGTCAAATACATTCTACAAAGCTTATTGAAACAAATGAATGTCAAACACATAACAAAGTTATTTGAATCAAATGAAGTCTATTACATTCTACAAAGCAATTGAATCAAACGAAAGTCAAACACATTCAAACAAAGCTATTTGAATCAAATGAGAGTCAAATACATTCAAACAAAGCTAATTAAATCAAATAAAAGTCAAAAACATTCTACCAAGCTAATTGAATCATATAAAAGTCAAACACATTCAAACAAAGCTAATTGAATCAAATGGAAGTCAAATACATTCTACAAAGCTTATTGAAACAAATGAATGTCAAACACATTCAAACAAAGTTATTTGAATCAAATGAAGTCTATTACATTCTACAAAGCTAATTGAACCAAACGAAAGTCAAACACATTCAAACAAAGCTATTTGAATCAAATGAGAGTCAAATACATTCAAACAAAGCTAATTAAATCAAATAAAAGTCAAATACATTCTACAAAGCTAATTGAATCATATAAAAGTCAAACACATTCAAACAAAGCTAATTAAATCAAATGGAAGTCAAATACATTCTACAAAGCTAATTGAATCAAATGAAAGTAAAACACATTCAAACATAGCTATTTGAATCAAATTAAAGTAAAATACATTCTACAAAGCTAATTGAATCAAATTAAAAGTCAAACACATTTAAACAAAGCTAATTGAATCAAATGAGAGTCAAATGCATTCACACAATGCTAATTAAATCAAATAAAAGTAAAATACATTCTACAAAGCTAATTGAATCAAAGTAAAAGTCAAACACATTTAAACAAAGCCTTTTAAATCAAATGAAAGTCAAACACATTAAAAAAAAAAGCTTTTTAATTTAAATTAAAATCAAACACATTCAAACAAAGCTATATAAATCAAATGAAAGTGAAATGCATTCTACAAAGCAAATTAAATCAAATGAAACTCAAACACTTTCAAACAATGCTATTTGAATCAAATAAAAGTCAAATAAAATATACAAAGCTATTTGAATCAAATGAAAGTCAAATACATTCTACAAATCTATTTGAATCAAATGAGAGTCAAATACATTCAAACAAAGCTAATTAAATCAAATAAAAGTCAAATACATTCTACAAAGCTAATTGAATCAAATGAAAGTCAAACACATTTAAACAAAGCTATTGGAATCAAATAAAAGTAAAATACATTCTACAAAGCTAATTGAATCAAATGAATGTCAAACACATTCAAACAAAGCTATTTGAATCAAATGAGAGTCAAATACATTCAAACAAAGCTAATTAAATCAAATAAAAGTCAAATACATTCTACAAAGCTAATTGAATCAAATGAAAGTCAAATATATTCAATGAAGCTAATTGAATCAAATGAACGTCAAACACATTCAAACAAAGCTATTTGAATCAAATAAAAGTCAAACACATTCAAACAAAGCTATTTTAATCAAATGAAAGTCAAATACATTCTACAAAGCTAATTGAATCAAATGAAAGTCAAACACATTCAAACAAAGCTATTTGAATAAAATAAAAGTCAAATACATTCTACAAAGCTTATTGAAATTAATGAATGTCAAACACATAACAAAGTTATTTGAATCAAATGAAGTCTATTACATTCTACAAAGCTAATTGAATCAAACGAAAGTCAAACACATTAAAACAAAGCTATTTGAATCAAATGAGAGTCAAATACATTCAAACAAAGCTAATTAAATCAAATAAAAGTCAAATACATTCTACAAAGCTAATTGAATTATATAAAAGTTAAACACATTCAAACAAAGCTAATTGAATCAAATGGAAGTCAAATACATTCTACAAAGCTTATTGAAACAAATGAATGTCAAACACATTCAAACAAAGTTATTTGAATCAAATGAAGTCTATTACATTCTACAAAGCTAATTGAATCAAACGAAAGTAAAACACATTCAAACAAAGCTATTTGAATCAAATGAGAGTCAAATACATTCAAACAAAGCTAATTAAATCAAATAAAAGTCAAATACATTCTACAAAGCTAATTGAATCATATAAAAGTCAAACACATTCAAACAAAGCTAATTGAATCAAATGGAAGTCAAATACATTCTACAAAGCTAATTGAATTGAATGGAAGTCAAATACATTCAAAATAAGCTAATTGAATCAAATAAAAGTCAAACACATTCAAACAAAGCTTTCGAATCAAATGAAAGTCAAATACATTCTACAAAGCTAATTGAATCAAATGAAAGTCAAACACATTAAAACAAAGCTATTTGAATCAAATGAAAGTCAAATACATTCTACAAAGCTAATTGAATCAATGAAAGTCAAACACAATCAAACAAAGCTATTTGAATCAAATGAGAGTCAAATACATTCAAACAAAGCTAATTAAATCAAATTAAAGTAAAATGCATTCTACAAAGCAAATTAAATCAAATGAAAGTCAAACACATTCAAACAAAGCTATTTGAATCAAATGAAAGTAAAATACATTCTACAAAGCTAATTGGATCAAATCAAAGTCAATCACATTCTACAAAGCTAATTAAATCAAATAAAAGTCAAATACATTCTACAAAGCTAATTGAATCATATAAAAGTCAAACACATTCAAACAAAGCTAATTGAATCAAATGGAAGTCAAATACATTCTACAAAGCTAATTGAATTGAATGGAAGTCAAATACATTCAAAATAAGCTAATTGAATCAAATAAAAGTCAAACACATTCAAACAAAGCTTTCGAATCAAATGAAAGTCAAATACATTCTACAAAGCTAATTGAATCAAATGAAAGTCAAACACATTCAAACAAAGCTATTTGAATCAAATGAAAGTCAAATACATTCTACAAAGCTAATTGAATCAAATGAAAGTTAAACACATTCAAACAAAGCTGTTTGAATCAAATGAAAGTCAAACACATTTAAACAAAGCTATTTTAATTAAATGAATGTCAAATACATTCTACAAAGCAAATTGAATCAAATGAAAGTCAAACACATTCAAACAAAGCTATTTGAATTAAATGAGAGTCTAAAACTTTCAAACAAAGCTAATTAAATCAAATAAAAGTCAAATACATTCTACAAAGCTAATTAAATCAAATGAAAGTCAAACACATTCAAACAAAGCTAATTGAATCAAATGAAAGTCAAACGCATTCAACAAAGCTAATAGAATCAAATGAAAGTCAAACACATTCAAACAAAGCAAATTGAATCAAATGAAAGTTAAACACATTCAAACAAAGCTAATTGAATCAAATGGAAGTCAAATACATTCTACAAAGCCTATTGAAACAAATGAATGTCAAACACATTCAAACAAAGTTATTTGAATCAAATGAAGTCTATTACATTCTACAAAGCTAATTGAACCAAACGAAAGTCAAACACATTCAAACAAAGCTATTTGAATCAAATGAGAGTCAAATACATTCAAACAAAGCTAATTAAATCAAATAAAAGTCAAATACATTCTACAAAGCTAATTAAATCATATAAAAGTCAAACACATTCAAACAAAGCTAATTGAATCAAATGGAAGTCAAATACATTCTACAAAGCTAATTGAATTGAATGGAAGTCAAATACATTCAAAATAAGCTAATTGAATCAAATAAAAGTCAAACACATTCAAACAAAGCTTTCGAATCAAATGAAAGTCAAATACATTCTACAAAGCTAATTGAATCAAATGAAAGTCAAACACATTCAAACAAAGCTATTTGAATCAAATGAAAGTCAAATACATTCTACAAAGCTAATTGAATCAATGAAAGTCAAACACATTCAAACAAAGCTATTTGAATCAAATGAGAGTCAAATACATTCAAACAAAGCTAATTAAATCAAATTAAAGTAAAATGCATTCTACAAAGCAAATTAAATCAAATGAAAGTCAAACACATTCAAACAAAGCTATTTGAATCAAATGAAAGTAAAATACATTCTACAAAGCTAATTGGATCAAATCAAAGTCAATCACATTCTACAAAGCTAATTAAATCAAATAAAAGTCAAATACATTCTACAAAGCTAATTGAATCATATAAAAGTCAAACACATTCAAACAAAGCTAATTGAATCAAATGGAAGTCAAATACATTCTACAAAGCTAATTGAATTCAATGGAAGTCAAATACATTCAAAATAAGCTAATTGAATCAAATAAAAGTCAAACACATTCAAACAAAGCTTTCGAATCAAATGAAAGTCAAATACATTCAAACAAAGCTAATTGAATCAATTGAAAGTCAAACACATTTAAACAAAGCTATTGGAATAAAAAAAAGTCAAATACATTCTACAAAGCTAATTGAATCAAATGAAAGTCAAACACATTCAAACAAAGCTATTTGAATCAAATGAGAGTCAAATACATTCAAACAAAGCTAATTAAATCAAATTAAAGTAAAATACATTCTACAAAGCTAATTGAATCAAATGAAAGTCAAACACATTCAAACAAAGCTAATTGAATCAAATGAGAGTCAAATGCATTCACACAAAGCTAATTAAATCAAATTAAAGTAAAATACATTCTACAAAGCTAATTGAATCAAATGAAAGTCAAACACATTCAAACAAAGCTAATTGAATCAAATGAGAGTCAAATGCATTCACACAAAGCTAATTATTTCAAATTAAAGTAAAATACATTCTACAAAGCTAATTGAATCAAATTAAAAGTCAAACACATTTAAACAAAGCTAGTTGAATCAAATGAGAGTCAAATGCATTCACACAAAGCTAATTAAATCAAATAAAAGTAAAATACATTCTACAAAGCTAATTGAATCAAATTAAAAGTCAAACACATTTAAACAAAGCCTTTTAAATCAAATGAAAGTCAAACACATTAAAAAAAAGCTTTTTCATTTAAATTAAAATCAAACACATTCAAACAAAGCTATATAAATCAAATGAAAGTGAAATGCATTCTACAAAGAAAATTAAATCAAATGAAAGTCAAACACATTCAAACTAAGATTTTTGAATCAAATGAAAGTAAAATACATTCTACAAAGCTAATTGGATCAAATCAAAGTCAAACACATTCATACAAGTCAAACACATTCAAACAAAGCTATTTAAATCAAATGGAAGTCAAATACATTCTACAAAGCTGATTGAATTAAATGAAAGTCAATCACATTCCTACAAAGCTATTTGAATCAAATGAAAGTCAAATACGTTCTACAAAGCTAATTGTATCAAATGAAAGTCAAACACATTCAAACAAAGTTATTTAAATCAAATGGAAGTGAAATGCATTGTACAATGCTAATTGAATCAAATGAAAGTCAAACACATTCAAACAACGCTATTTGATTCAAATGAAAGTCAAATACATTCTTCGAAGCTAATTGAATCAAGTGAAAGTCAAACAGTTTCAAACAATGCTACTTGAATTAAATGAAAGTCAAATATATTCAACAAAGCTAATTGAGTTAAATGAAAGTCAAACACATTCAAACAAAGCTATTTGAATCCAATGAAAGTCAAACACATTCAAACTAAGCTATTTGAATCAAATGAAAGTCAAATACATTCTACAAAGCTATTTGAATCAAATGAGAGTCAAATGCATTCACACAAAGCTAATTAAATCAAATAAAAGTAAAATACATTCTACAAATCAAATTAAAGTACAGTACATTCTACAAAGCTAATTGAATCAAATTAAAAGTCAAACACATTTAAACAAAGCTAATTGAATTAAATGAGAGTCAAATGCATTCACACAAAGCTAATTAAATCAAATAAAAGTAAAATATATTCTACAAAGCTAATTGAATCAAATTAAAAGTCAAACACATTTAAACAAAGCCTTTTAAATCAAATGAAAGTCAAACACATTCAAAAAAAGCTTTTTAATTTAAATTAAAATCAAACACATTCAAACAAAGCTATAGAAATCAAATTAAAGTGAAATGCATTCTACAAAGCAAATTAAATCAAATGAAAGTCAAACACATTCAAACAAAGCTATTTGAATCAAATGAAAGTAAAATACATTCTACAAAGCTAATTGGATCAAATCAAAGTCAAACACATTCAAACAAAGCTATTTAAATCAAATGGAAGTCAAATACATTCTACAAAGCTGATTGAATTAAATGAAAGTCAATCACATTCCTACAAAGCTATTTGAATCAAATGAAAGTCAAATACGTTCTACAAAGCTAATTGATGTGAAAACTAATGGATGAAATTAGTTTAAACAAGTTAATGAATCAAGCTTAGCAAAGGATTGTTTTTAGGTTGGTGTTTAGGTACGTTTATGTAGAATTTAGGTGTAGGTTTGCAAGGATTACTCACTTAACAAACAAGGATATGAAGGCAAGGATTTCTCACTCAACCTACTAAGTTCAAATTGTATGGAAGGATTACTCACTTGACCACTCAATCTCTTCAAGTCTAACTTGGTACAAAAACCGGTTATTTCATAAACAAATAATCAGTTTTTAAGTTCAAGCAAAAGCTCTTTTTCATTGATCAAAATCTGATTACAAACTACAATTACATGCTTTTTATAAGCCACTAAAAGAACTAACAATCATTGCTTAACTTAAAGAAGCAAACTGATTTTATTAAAGCTTTAAACAACGAAAATGAAACTAAGCCTAAATTACGTCTAAGTGCAGCAGCCTCTTAGTCTTCATATGCCCCTTAACGTCCTTATTAAACGCATGTAAATGAGCTAAGCAATCAGCCACAAATTCAGCAAGAAAAACGTTGGAGATGCATTTGTAACCCCCCCTTGATTCACGCCTCCTTCATTATTCATGCATTGAAGTTTCTCCTTGAGTTCCTCTCCATTCTCCAACTGAAATGGCTGTTCAAAAATGCTTCAATTAACGTGCTTAATGAGCAATTAAGCAAGTCAATCCATGATTAAAACCAAACGGACCATGAGCAGCAAAAGAATCCAAGGTTTGGTCTTCAAATGATTTCGCCAGTATTACTTCTTTGGATGAAACGTAACTTGGACTTGTGCTTGGACTTGAATGAGAATTGTGACTAGGGCTAATAGGACTTTCGTGATTTGCATCATCCTCCCCTTCTTCGAAAGGAGTTGTCCTTAACTCGTCATCTTCTAAAGAAGGAGCTAGGTCACCAATATTGAAAGTTGATGAAACTCCAAATTGCCCTCCAAGATCAACTTTGTATGCATTATCATTGATCCTTTCCATGATTTGAAAAGGACCCTCTGCCCTTGGCATCAACTTGTGCTTTCGTTGCTTAGGGAACCTTTCTTTTTGAAGAAAAATCCAAACAAGATCACCCACTTCGAATTTTCTCATATTGCTCAAGTGTTTGTTTGCTTGCTTCTTGTAGGACTCATTAGCTTTCTCAATGTTCTTCCTAACTTCTTTATGAACATTCATCATGAACTCAACGTGCTCCTTGGCTGTCCCATGAACAAATTTGTCCTTAGGAATTGCAATGTAATCAATAGGAACATAAGGATTGACCCCATAAACAACTTCGAATGGTGAGTATTTCGTGGTTTTACTTGGAGTTCTATTGTAAGCAAATTCAGCATGAGCTAGCTTTAGATCCCAATCTTTCCCTCCTTTGTTTACTAAGGCACGAAGCAATGTTCCAAGAACTCTATTCACCACCTCGGTTTGGCCATCCGTTTGTGGATGATGGCTAGTTGAAAACAGCAGCTTGGTACCCACGAGCCTCCATAATGACTTCCAAAAATGACTCACAAACTTTGTATCACGATCTGAAACAATGGTTCTAGGCAAACCATGTAACTTAGCCACCTCCTTGAAAAAAAGGTTGAGCCACGTTATAAGCATCATCCACTTTTTTACAAGCAATGAAATGGGCCATCTTCGAAAACCGATCAACAACCACCATGATTGAATCTTTTCCACGAGCTGTTCTAGGCAAGGCCATGATGAAATCCATACTCAAATCCTCCCAAGGTCTTTCGGGAATTGGCAAAGGCTTGTATTCACCTCTATGAAAGGTCATTTTAGCCCTTTGACAAGTAGAACATCTAGCTAGGATTTGATGCACGTTAGCTAGCATCTTTGGCCAATAAAAGTGACTTTGCAAGATCTCTAGGGTCTTTTGAATACCCATATGACCAGCAAGGCCTCCTCCATGAGCTTCCCTTATCAATAAGTCACGAATTGCCCCTTTAGGAACACAAAGTTTGTTTCCTTTGAAAAGAAAACCGTTCACCATCACGAATTGACCATTTACTCCATGTTTGCAAGCTTCAATGATTTCCATAAGTTCATGGTCTTCTTTGTAAGCTTCTTTCATAATTTCAAAACCAAGGACCTTAGCCTCCATGATTCCAAGAAGAGTATGCCTCCTTGACAATGCATCAGCCACGATGTTGGCTATCCCTTGCTTATATTTCGTAGCA
Source organism: Chenopodium quinoa (assembly GCF_001683475.1). Taxonomy (NCBI): domain Eukaryota; kingdom Viridiplantae; phylum Streptophyta; class Magnoliopsida; order Caryophyllales; family Amaranthaceae; genus Chenopodium; species Chenopodium quinoa. Next base: position 50,753 of record NW_018745616.1, read on the forward strand.
AAGTTGAATGATTGTAAGAATTCTACCCACTTAGCATGCCTAGCATTCAATTTTTTTTGGCCATGTATGAACCTCAAAGACTCATGATCCGAATGCAAGATGAATGGTTGTGGCCTCAAATAGTGTGACCAATGATCTAAAGCTCGAACCATGGCATAAAATTCTTTGTCATAAGTGGAATAGTTCAATTTCCCTTGGCTCAATTTCTCACTAAAGTAGGCAATGGGTTTTTTTTTCTTGGATTAGGACAACCCCTATTCCCTTCCCACTTGCATCACACTCAACTTCAAAGGGTTTCATGAAATCAGGTAAGGCTAAAACAGGTGCCTCACACATCTTTTTTTTCACTAGTTCAAACGCCCCTTGGGCTTGAGGGTTCCATTGGAAGGTTCCTTTCTTTGTACACTCGGTGATAGGAGCCATGAGGGTACTAAAGTTCTTAATGAACCTTCTATAGAAAGAGGTTAGTCCATGAAATGAACGAACTTCAGTTATGGTTTTTGGGATAGGCCACGAAGCAATGGCTTCTATTTTGCTTGGATCCACCTTTATTCCATCACCTAAAACAATGTAACCAAGAAAAACAATTTCGGTTAGCAAAAAATGACACTTCTCCAACTTCCCATACAATTTTTTCTCCCTCAAAGTTCTAAAGATTTCTTCCAAGTGCCTCAAATGATCTTCCTCATTTGTACTATAGATGAGAATATCATCTAAGTAAACAACTACAAACCTCCCCAAAAAAGGTCTCAACATCTCATTCATAAGCCTCATGAAAGTACTTGGGGCATTTGTTAAACCAAATGGCATAACAAGCCATTCATACAACCCATGCTTGGTTTTAAAAGCTGTTTTCCACTCATCACCCTCCCTCATACGAATTTGGTGATACCCACTTCTCAAATCAATTTTTGAAAACACTCTAGCCCCACTCAACTCATCCAACATATCATCAAGTCTAGGTATGGGAAACCTATACTAAATGGTTATATTGTTCACAGCCCTACTATCAATACACATCCTCCATGTTCCATCTTTTTTAGGCACTAACAAGGTAGGAACAGCACAAGGACTCATAGACTCTCTCACATAACCCATTTGCATCAACTCCTCAATTTGTTTTTGCAACTCTTTAGTTTCCATGGGATTACATCTATAAGGTGGTTTGTTAGGAAGGGGTGCTCCCGGAATTAGGTCAATTTGATGTTCTATCCCACGAATGGGAGGTAATCCTAAAGGCAACTCATTAGGAAAAACATCCTCATAAGCTTTGATTAATTCGGCCAACCTAGGGTTTTGTTGAACAAACCCTTCATGCTCCTCCTTATACAACAACAAAAACACCTCATCTTCCTTCTCTAAGGTCTTTTCGAATTCTTTGAAAGAAAGTAACAAGATTTCCTTTCTTTTGGGCTCTTTTTGTGGTGTTTGTGGTGGTGGGAATTGTGTTTGGGGAATCTTTTTTTGTGGTGGCAAGGGATGCAACACTTTCTTGCTGCCTTGGTGGGTGATAGTATAGGTATTAGTTAGACCATCATGGATTGATTTTCTATCACTTTGCCATGGTCTTCCTAATAAAACGTGACATGCATCCATAGGAATGACATCACACAAAATCTCATCAACATAAGAACCAATCTGAAATTTTACCAAGCATTGTCTCCTAACTCCCGTACTCTTACTCTTATCAAGCCAACTCAATTTGTAAGGGGTAGGGTGTCTAGTAGTTTTCAAATCAAGTTTTTTTACAAGGTCACTTGATACAACATTTGCTTCACTACCACTATCAACAATTAAGTCACAAACATCTCCATTAACCTTGCATTTGGTTAAAAAGACATTCTCTCTTTGCAAAGGGTTTCTTTCAACCTCAACTTGCATTTGTAAAGCTCTCCTCAAGACTAGGCTGTTTTTTTCGGGAAAACAATCATCTCCTTGTTCCTCCTCTTCATTAGAATCATAAGATTCCAAAGGGTCATTTTCAACAACATTCTCGTCCTCTAACTCCTCATCTAGGCTAAAAGGTTGAGCCATCATATTTTTTAGCTCTCTCATGGTTAAAGCTCTAGTATTAGGACAATCCCTCTTATAGTGTCCTCTTCCATGACACTTAAAACACACTATGTCACTCAAGTCCCCGGTTTTGGCAACAGCTTTGCCTTTTTCTTTTGGGTCAAAGGAACTTGGGTTTCTTTTGGTGGAATTTGGAAAAGAAGAGTTTTTTTTTTTTGGTGGATTGAATGGGCGTTTGTATTTTGGCTCAAATGGATTAGAGGGCTTTTTCTTTTTCTTTTGATTATCAAACTTAACAGAAAGTTTGCAAGTTTCATCGAAAGTCAAATTGGGTTGCACTTCTATCTTTTCAAGGATCTCCTTATCTAGACCAGCCATAAACCTCCCTAGTTTCAAATCCTCATTTTCCACTATTTCACAAATAATGGATAATCTTTCAAATTCTTTTATATATTCCTCCACACTACTACTACCTTGTTGCAAGGTACTCCATTTAACATACATGGATTGTTTGTAATTAGAAGGCACAAAACGTTCCCTAAGTTTCTTCCTAAGCTTGGTCCATGTAGAAATACGAATTTTCCCATTGCTTTCTCGTTTTCTTTGGACTCCTTTCAACCAAGTTTCAGCATACTTGGCTATCTTCACCTTAGCAATCTTGTACTTTTGTTCATCTTCCTCAACGTCTTTGAACTCAAAGTACCTCTCAAGTGATTGCTCCCACTCCAAGTACTTCTCAGGGTCAAGAGTACCATCAAAAAGGTCTACATCCACCTTTAGACTCTTGTCATCATATCTAGGAGGGTTTTGACGCCCATCCCTTTGTTCTTGTGTCAACAAACGAGCCATTAGAGCCATTATATTACCATGTAATTGCTCATTGGTGTCCAAGAGCCTTTGTTGGTTTTCCTCCATAATTCTAAGTCTCCTTTGGTCGACGGTTTCATTTGGGTTTGCTTGATCCATTTGGACAGAAACTTCCCCCTACCTGACGCGCCAAATGATGTGAAAACTAATGGATGAAATTAGTTTAAACAAGTTAATGAATCAAGCTTAAGCAAAGGATTGTTTTTAGGTTGGTGTTTAGGTACGTTTATGTAGAATTTAGGTGTAGGTTTGCAAGGATTACTCACTTAACAAACAAGGATATGAAGGCAAGGATTTCTCACTCAACCTACTAAGTTCAAATTGTATGGAAGGATTACTCACTTGACCACTCAATCTCTTCAAGTCTAACTTGGTACAAAAACCGGTTATTTCATAAACAAATAATCAGTTTTTAAGTTCAAGCAAAAGCTCTTTTTCATTGATCAAAATCTGATTACAAACTACAATTACATGCTTTTTATAAGCCACTAAAAGAACTAACAATCATTGCTTAACTTAAAGAAGCAAACTGATTTTATTAAAGCTTTAAACAACGAAAATGAAACTAAGCCTAAATTACGTCTAAGTGCAGCAGCCTCTTAGTCTTCATATGCCCCTTAACGTCCTTATTAAACGCATGTAAATGAGCTAAGCAATCAGCCACAAATTCAGCAAGAAAAACGTTGGAGATGCATTTGTAACCCCCCCTTGATTCACGCCTCCTTCATTATTCATGCATTGAAGTTTCTCCTTGAGTTCCTCTCCATTCTCCAACTGAAATGGCTGTTCAAAAATGCTTCAATTAACGTGCTTAATGAGCAATTAAGCAAGTCAATCCATGATTAAAACCAAACGGACCATGAGCAGCAAAAGAATCCAAGGTTTGATCTTCAAATGATTTCGCCAGTATTACTTCTTTGGATGAAACGTAACTTGGACTTGTGCTTGGACTTGAATGAGAATTGTGACTAGGGCTAATAGGACTTTCGTGATTTGCATCATCCTCCCCTTCTTCGAAAGGAGTTGTCCTCAACTCGTCATCTTCTAAAGAAGGAGCTAGGTCACCAATATTGAAAGTTGATGAAACTCCAAATTGCCCTCCAAGATCAACTTTGTATGCATTATCATTGATCCTTTCCATGATTTGAAAAGGACCCTCTGCCCTTGGCATCAACTTGTGCTTTCGTTGCTTAGGGAACCTTTCTTTTCGAAGAAAAATCCAAACAAGATCAAATGAAAGTCAAACACATTCAAACAAAGTTATTTAAATCAAATGGAAGTGAAATGCATTCTACAATGCTAATTGAATCAAATGAAAGTTAAACACATTCAAACAGCTATTTGAATCAAATGAAAGTCAAATACATTCTACGAAGCTAATTGAATCAATGAAAGTCAAACACATTCATACAAAACTAATTGAATCAAATGAAAGTCCAACACATTCAAACAATGCCATTTAAATCAAATGAAAGTCAAACACATTCAAAAAAAGCTTTTTAATTTAAATGAAAGTCAAACACATTCAAAACAAAGCTATATAAATCAAATGAAAGTGAAATGCATTCTACAAAGCAAATTGAATCAAATGAAAGTCAAACACATTCAAACTAAGCTATTTGAATCAAATGAAAGTCAAATACATTCTACAAAGCAAATTGAATCAAATGAAAGTCAAACACATTCAAACAAAGCTTTTTGAATCAAATGAAAGTCAAATACATTCTATGAAGCTAATTGAATCAATGAAAGTCAAACACATTCAAACAAAGCTAATTGAATCAAATGAAAGTCAAACACATTCAAACAATGCCTTTTAAAACAAATGAAAGTCAAACACCTTCAAACAAATCTTTCGAATCAAATGAAAGTCAAATACATTCTACAAAGCTAATTGAATCAAATAAAAGTCAAGTACATTTTACAAAGCTAATTGAGTTAAATGAAAGTCAAACACATTCAAACAAAGCTATTTGAATCCAATGAAAGTCAAACACATTCAAACAAAGCTATTTGAATCAAATGAAAGTCAAATACATTCTACAAAGCTATTTGAATCAAATGAAAGTCAAATACATTCTACAAATCTATTTGAATCAAATGAGAGTCAAATACATTCAAACAAAGCAAAATAAATCAAATAAAAGTCAAATACATTCTACAAAGCTAATTGAATCAATTGAAAGTCAAACACATTTAAACAAAGCTATTGGAATCAAATAAAAGTCAAATACATTCTACAAAGCTAATTGAATCAAATGAAAGTCAAATACATTCAAACAAAGCTATTTGAATCAAATGAGAGTCATATACATTCTACAAAGCTAATTGAATAATATGAAAGTCCAACACATTCAAACAAAGCCTTTTAAATCAAATGAATGTCAAACACATTAAAAAAAAGCTTTTTAATTTAAATGAAAGTCAAACACATTCAAACAAAGCTATATAAATCAAATGAAAGTGAAATACATTCTACAAAGCAAATTGAATCAAATGAAATTCAAACACATTCAAACAAAGCTATTTGAATCAAATGCAAGTCAAATTCATTGTACAAAGCTAATTGAATAAAATGAAAGTCAAACACATTAAAACAAAGCTATTTGAATCAAATGAAAGTCAAATACATTCTACAAAGCTAATTGAATTAAATGAAAGTCAAACACACTTAAACAAAGCTAAATGAATCAAATAAAGTTAAACACATTCAAACAAAGCTAATTGAATCATATGAAAGTCAAACACATTCAAACAAAGCTAATTGAATCAAATGAAAGTCAAACACATTCAATCAAAGCTATTTGAATCAAATGAAAGTCAAATACATTCTACAAAGCTAATTGAATCAAATGAAAGTCAATCACATTCAAACAAAGCTATTTGAATCAAATGAAAGTCAAACACATTCAAACAAAGCTAATTAAATCATATGAAAGTCAAACACATTCAAACAAACCTAATTGAATCAAATGAAAATCAAACATATTCAATCAAAGCTATTTGAATCAAATGAAAGTCAAATACATTCTACAAAACTAATTGAATCAAATGAAAGTTAATCACATTCAAATAAAGCTATTTAAATCAAATGAAAGTCAAACACATTCGAACAAAGCTAATTGAATCAAATGAAAGTTAAACACATTCAAAAAAAGCTTTCGAATCAAATGAAAGTCAAATACATTCTACAAAGCTAATTGAATCAAATGAAAGTCAAACACATTCAAACAAAGCTATTTGAATCAAATGAAAGTCAAATACATTCTACAAAGCTAATTGAATCAAATGAAAGTCAAACACATTCAAACAAAGCTAATTGAATCAAACGAAAGTCAAACACATTCAAACAAAGCTATTTGAATCAAATGAGAGTCAAATACATTCAAACAAAGCTAATTAAATCAAATTAAAGTCAAATACATTCTACAAAGCTAATTGAATCATATAAAAGTCAAACACATTCAAACAAAGCTTTTTGAATCAAATGAAAGTCAAATACATTCTACAAAGCTAATTGAATCAAATGAAAGTTAAACACATTCAAACAAAGTTATTTGATTCAAATGAAAGTTAAATACATGCTACAAAGCTAATTGAATTAAATGAAAGTCAAACACATTTAAGCAAAGCTAAATGAATCAAATGAAAGTCAAACACTTTCAAACAAAGCTAATTGAATCAAATGAAAGTCAAATACATTCTACAAAGCCTATTGAATCAAATGAAAGTCAATAACATTCAAACAAAGCTATTTAAATCAAATGAAAGTCAAATACATTCTACATAGCTATTTGAATAAAATAAAAGTCATATACATTCTACAAAGCTAATTGAATCAAATGAAATTTACACATATTCAAACAAAGCTATTTAAATCAAATGAAAGTCAAACACATTCAATCAAAGCTATTTGAATCAAATGAAAGTGAAATACATTCTACGAAGCTAATTTAATAAAATGAAAGTCAATCACAATCAAACAAAGCTATTTGAATCAAATGAAAGTCAAATACATTCTACAAAGCTATTTGAATCAAATAAAAGTCATATACATTCTACAAAGCTATTTGAATCAAATGAGAGTCAAATACATTCAAACAATGCAAATTAAATCAAATAAGAGTCGAATACATTCAACAAAGCTAACTGAATCAAATGATAGTTAAACACATTCAAACAAAGCTATTTGAATGAAATAAAAGTCATATACATTCTACAAAGCTAATTGAATCAAATGAAAGTCAAACATATTCAAACAAAGCTATTTGAATCAAATGAGAGTCATATACATTCTACAAAGCTAATTCAATAATATGAAAGTCAAACACATTCAAACAAAGCCTTTTAAATCAAATGAATGTCAAACACGTTAAAAAAAAAAGCGTTTTAATTTAAATGAAAGTCAAACACATTAAAACAAAGCTACATAAATCAAATGAAAGTGAAATGCATTCTACAAAGCAAATTGAATCAAATGAAATTCAAACACATTCAAACAAAGCTCTTTGAATAAAATGAAAGTCAAATACATTCTACAAAGCTAATTGAATCAAATAAAAGTCAAACACATTCAAACAAAGCCTTTTAAATCAAATAAAAGTCAAACACATTCAAAAAAAGCTTTTTAATTTAAATGAAAGTCAAACACATTCAAACAAAGCTATATAAATCAAATGAAAGTGAAATGCAATCTACAAAGCAAATTGAATCAAATGAAATTCAATCACATTCAAACAAAGCTATTTGAATCAAATGAAAGTCAAATACATTCTACAAAGCTAATTGAATCAAATGAAACTCTAACACTTTCAAACAATGCTATTTGAATCAAATAAAAGTCAAATACATTCTACAAAGCTATTTGAATCAAATGAAAGTCAAATACATTCTACAAATCTATTTGAATCAAATGAGAGTCAAATACATTCAAACAAAGCAAATTAAATCAAATAAAAGTCAAATACATTCTACAAAGCTAATTGAATCAAATGACAGTCAAACACATTTAAACAAAGCTATTGGAATCAAATAAAAGTCAGATACATTCTACAAAGCTAATTAAATCAAATGAATGTCAAACAACTTCAAACAAAGCTAATTGAATCCAATGAAAGTCAAATATATTCAATGAAACTAATTGAATCAAATGAAAGTCAAACATATTCAAACAAAGCTATTTGAATCAAATGAAAGTCAAACACATTCAAACAAAGTTATTTGATTCAAATGAAAGTTAAATACATGCTACAAAGCTAATTGAATTAAATGAAAGTCAAACACATTCAAGCAAAGCTAAATGAATCAAATGAAAGTCAAACACTTTCAAAAAAAGCTTTCGAATCAAATGAAAGTCAAATACATTCTACAAAGCTAATTGAATCAAATGAAAGTCAAACACATTCAAACAAAGCTATTTTAATCAAATGAAAGTCAAATACACTCTACAAAGCTAATTGAATCAAATGAAAGTTAAACACATTCAAACAAAGTTATTTGATTCAAATGAAAGTTAAATACATGCTACAAAGCTAATTGAATTAAATGAAAGTCAAACACATTCAAGCAAAGCTAAATGAATCAAATGAAAGTCAAACACTTTCAAACAAAGCTAATTGAATCATATGAAAGTCAAATACATTCTACAAAGCCTATTGAATCAAATGAAAGTCAATAACATTCAAACAAAGCTATTTGAATCAAATAAAAGTCAAATACATTCTACAAAGCTATTTGAATCAAATAAAAGTCATATACATTCTACAAAGCTATTTGAATCAAATGAGAGTCAAATACATTCAAACAATGCAAATTAAATCAAATAAGAGTCGAATACATTCAACAAAGCTAACTGAATCAAATGATAGTTAAACACATTCAAACAAAGCTATTTGAATGAAATAAAAGTCATATACATTCTACAAAGCTAATTGAATCAAATGAAAGTCAAACATATTCAAACAAAGCTATTTGAATCAAATGAGAGTCATATACATTCTACAAAGCTAATTCAATAATATGAAAGTCAAACACATTCAAACAAAGCCTTTTAAATCAAATGAATGTCAAACACGTTAAAAAAAAAGCGTTTTAATTTAAATGAAAGTCAAACACATTAAAACAAAGCTACATAAATCAAATGAAAGTGAAATGCATTCTACAAAGCAAATTGAATCAAATGAAATTCAAACACATTCAAACAAAGCTCTTTGAATAAAATGAAAGTCAAATACATTCTACAAAGCTAATTGAATCAAATAAAAGTCAAACACATTCAAACAAAGCCTTTTAAATCAAATAAAAGTCAAACACATTCAAAAAAAGCTTTTTAATTTAAATGAAAGTCAAACACATTCAAACAAAGCTATATAAATCAAATGAAAGTGAAATGCAATCTACAAAGCAAATTGAATCAAATGAAATTCAATCACATTCAAACAAAGCTATTTGAATCAAATGAAAGTCAAATACATTCTACAAAGCTAATTGAATCAAATGAAACTCTAACACTTTCAAACAATGCTATTTGAATCAAATAAAAGTCAAATACATTCTACAAAGCTATTTGAATCAAATGAAAGTCAAATACATTCTACAAATCTATTTGAATCAAATGAGAGTCAAATACATTCAAACAAAGCAAATTAAATCAAATAAAAGTCAAATACATTCTACAAAGCTAATTGAATCAAATGACAGTCAAACACATTTAAACAAAGCTATTGGAATCAAATAAAAGTCAGATACATTCTACAAAGCTAATTAAATCAAATGAATGTCAAACAACTTCAAACAAAGCTAATTGAATCCAATGAAAGTCAAATATATTCAATGAAACTAATTGAATCAAATGAAAGTCAAACATATTCAAACAAAGCTATTTGAATCAAATGAAAGTCAAACACATTCAAACAAAGTTATTTGATTCAAATGAAAGTTAAATACATGCTACAAAGCTAATTGAATTAAATGAAAGTCAAACACATTCAAGCAAAGCTAAATGAATCAAATGAAAGTCAAACACTTTCAAAAAAAAGCTTTCGAATCAAATGAAAGTCAAATACATTCTACAAAGCTAATTGAATCAAATGAAAGTCAAACACATTCAAACAAAGCTATTTTAATCAAATGAAAGTCAAATACACTCTACAAAGCTAATTGAATCAAATGAAAGTTAAACACATTCAAACAAAGTTATTTGATTCAAATGAAAGTTAAATACATGCTACAAAGCTAATTGAATTAAATGAAAGTCAAACACATTCAAGCAAAGCTAAATGAATCAAATGAAAGTCAAATACTTTCAAACAAAGCTAATTGAATCATATGAAAGTCAAATACATTCTACAAAGCCTATTGAATCAAATGAAAGTCAATAACATTCAAACAAAGCTATTTGAATCAAATAAAAGTCAAATACATTCTACAAAGCTATTTGAATCAAATAAAAGTCATATACATTCTAAAAAGCTATTTGAATCAAATGAGAGTTAAATACATTCAAACAATGCAAATTAAATCAAATAAGAGTCGAATACATTCAACAAAGCTAACTGAATCAAATGATAGTTAAACACATTCAAACAAAGCTATTTGAATGAAATAAAAGTTATATACATTCTACAAAGCTAATTGAATCAAATGAAAGTCAAACATATTCAAACAAAGCTATTTGAATCAAATGAGAGTCATATACATTCTACAAAGCTAATTCAATAATATGAAAGTCAAACACATTCAAACAAAGCCTTTTAAATCAAATGAATGTCAAACACGTTAAAAAAAAGCTTTTTAATTTAAATGAAAGTCAAACACATTAAAACAAAGCTATATAAATCAAATGAAAATGAAATGCATTCTACAAAGCAAATTGAATCAAATGAAATTCAAACACATTCAAACAAAGCTCTTTGAATAAAATGAAAGTCAAATACATTCTACAAAGCTAATTGAATCAAATAAAAGTCAAACACATTCAAACAAAGCCTTTTAAATCAAATAAAAGTCAAACACATTCAAAAAAAGCTTTTTAATTTAAATGAAAGTCAAACACATTCAAACAAAGCTATATAAATCAAATGAAAGTTAAATGCAATCTAAAAAGCAAATTGAATCAAATGAAATTCAAACACATTCAAACAAAGCTCTTTGAATAAAATGAAAGTCAAATACATTCTACAAAGCTAATTGAATCAAATAAAAGTCAAACACATTCAAACAAAGCCTTTTAAATCAAATAAAAGTCAAACACATTCAAAAAAAGCTATTTGAATCAAATGAAAGTTAAACACATTCAAACAAAGTTATTTGATTCAAATGAAAGTTAAATACATGCTACAAAGCTAATTGAATTAAATGAAAGTCAAACACATTCAAGCAAAGCTAAATGAATCAAATGAAAGTCAAACACTTTCAAACAAAGCTAATTGAATCATATGAAAGTCAAATACTTTCTACAAAGCCTATTGAATTAAATGAAAGTCAATAACATTCAAACAAAGCTATTTGAATCAAATGAAAGTCAAATACATTCTACAAAGCTATTTGAATCAAATAAAAGTCATATACATTCTACAAAGCTATTTGAATCAAATGAGAGTCAAATACATTCAAACAATGCAAATTAAATCAAATAAGAGTCGAATACATTCAACAAAGCTATTTGAATCAAATGAAAGTCAAACACATTCAAACAAAGCTAATTTAATCAAATGAAAGTCAAATACATTCTACAAAGCTAATTGAATCAAATGAAAGTCAAACATATTCAAACAAAGCTATTTGAATAAAATGAAAGTCAAATACATTCTTCAAAGCTTATTGAAACAAATGAATGTCAAACACATTCAAACAAAGTTATTTGAAACAAATGAGTTCTATTACATTCTACAAAGCTAATTGAATCAAACAAAAGTCAAACACATTCAAACAAAGCTATTTGAATCAAATGAGAGTCAAATACATTCAAACAAAGCTAATTTAATCAAATAAAAGAAAAATACATTCTACAAAGCTAATTGAATCAAATGAAAGTCAAACACATTCAAACAAAGCTTTTTGAATCAAATGAAAGTCAAATACATTCTACAAAGCTAATTGAATCAAATGAAAGTTAAACACATTCAAACAAAGTTATTTGATTCCTGAAAGTTAAATACATGCTACAAAGCTAATTGAATTAAATGAAAGTCAAACACATTCAAGCAAAGCTAAATGAATCAAATGAAAGTCAAACACTTTCAAACAAAGCTAATTGAAACATATGAAAGTCAAATACATTCTACAAAGCCTATTGAATCAAATGAAAGTCAATAACATTCAAACAAAGCTATTTGAATCAAATGAAAGTCAAATACATTCTACAAAGCTATTTGAATCAAATAAAAGTCATATACATTCTACAAAGCTATTTGAATCAAATGAGAGTCAAATACATTCAAACAATGCAAATTAAATCAAATAAGAGTCGAATACATTCAACAAAGCTAACTGAATCAAATGATAGTTAAACACATTCAAACAAAGCTATTTGAATGAAATAAAAGTCATATACATTCTACAAAGCTAATTGAATCAAATGAAAGTCAAACATATTCAAACAAAGCTATTTGAATCAAATGAGAGTCATATACATTCTACAAAGCTAATTCAATAGTATGAAAGTCAAACACATTCAAACAAAGCCTTTTAAATCAAATGAATGTCAAACACGTTAAAAAAAAGCGTTTTAATTTAAATGAAAGTCAAACACATTAAAACAAAGCTATATAAATCAAATGAAAGTGAAATGCATTCTACAAAGCAAATTGAATCAAATGAAATTCAAACACATTCAAACAAAGCTCTTTGAATAAAATGAAAGTCAAATACATTCTACAAAGCTAATTGAATCAAATAAAAGTCAAACACATTCAAACAAAGCCTTTTAAATCAAATAAAAGTCAAACACATTCAAAAAAAGCTTTTTAATTTAAATGAAAGTCAAACACATTCAAACAAAGCTATATAAATCAAATGAAAGTGAAATGCAATCTAAAAAGCAAATTGAATCAAATGAAATTCAATCACATTCAAACAAAGCTATTTGAATCAAATGAAAGTCAAATACATTCTACAAAGCTAATTGAATCAAATGAAACTCAAACACATTCAAACAATGCTATTTGAATCAAATAAAAGTCAATTACATTCTACAAAGCTATTTGAATCAAATGAAAGTCAAATACATTCTACAAATCTATTTGAATCAAATGAGAGTCAAATACATTCAAACAAAGCAAATTAAATCAAATAAAAGTCAAATACATTCTACTAAGCTAATTGAATCAAATGACAGTAAAACACATTTAAACAAAGCTATTGGAATCAAATAAAAGTCAAATACATTCTACAAAGCTAATAGAATCAAATGAATGTCAAACGCATTCAAACAAAGCTAATTGAATCAAATGAAAGTCAAATATATTCAATGAAGCTAATTGAATCAAATGAAAGTCAAACACATTCAAACAAAGCTATTTGAATCAAATGAAAGTCAAACACATTCAAACAAAGCTAATTTAATCAAATGAAAGTCAAATACATTCTACAAAGCTAATTGAATCAAATGAAAGTCAAACATATTCAAACAAAGCTATTTGAATAAAATGAAAGTCAAATACATTCTACAAAGCTTATTGAAACATATGAATGTCAAACACATTCAAACAAAGTTATTTGAATCAAATGAGGTCTATGATGAGTGACATTTATGTCGCTCTTAGGATAGTCTTTTCTAGTAGTTTTAGTAATAATTCAGTTCATTTTAGTATGTTTTTGCTATGATCCTCCTATTTCGAGTATTCTACCTTTGTGGCGCGTAATGTGTATTCATGTGGTTTAGGTAGTCTATACTCCCCTCCCCTTTCGTTGTATCACGCCTTGCCTTCCTGTTCCATGATTGCAGGCGTATGCTGTTAATTCAGAGATGGAAGGGATAAGGGCAAAACAGGAAGAAATCCAAACCAGACGAATGGCGCGGGCGCGCAACCAAAGGAGCGGGCGCGCATCTATAGAGCGCGGGCGCGCTGATGAGCGGGATCAACCATTAAATACCCTCTTTGGAGCGGGCGCGCATTTCTAGGAGCGGCCGCGCCATCATTTAACGCGCGGGCGCGCCACTGTTGGGCGCGGGCGCGCCTCTCTGCTGCTGATTCAAATCCCGATTTCAGCCCAAGTTAAAAGAAAGAAAAAGCAAAAACGGCTAAGGGGGGGGGGGAGGAAAAGATAAAAAAAAAACTAGCATAGAAACCCAAGGAGAGAGCTCAAAAATATCAATTTCTAGGTCTTTGTTTTTTAGAAAAATTTTGTATTGAACAATCATATAGCTTTTAGTGTAATTCTCATTGTCTATCAACATTAGTTTTACTTTTAGTTTTTGAAGAAGTAATTTTGCAACATTGATGTATGGTCAAGCTTGGAGATTGAAGATTGAATGATGTGTGGCTCTTTATTTGGATTTCAATGAAGGTTTTGGTATATTTCTCTATTGTCTCTTGCTTTTATGATTAAAGCTTCTACTCTTGTTAATTTAGTTGATAAAAACTTTGTCTTTCTTACCATTTCATTGGTTATAATGTTGCTTAGCATGATTGTAGTTGTAGTTATGACTAGTGAGTAGTTTCTTGTTGCTAGGGGTTTGGTGAAGATATACTTTGAGTTTGATGTATGTTAGGCTAGGTTAATTTGGAATATTTGTGATTAAATCTTCCTTGTGCTTATACTTATTAGTCACTCCATGTTTATGGCCATATGCATGTTGTGGTTGAATGACGTGAACTAAATCGTGACGATAGTGCGATTTAGGAATAGTCATTAGGTGATTGATTATTGCATGACCTTAGCTTGTATGCCTTACGACGATAGTGTGAGCGTATGTTAGCTAGGAAGGCTCTTAATCCCGATAGGTGATTAGAGAGTATTCTTGATATTGCCTTGTATGAGTCGCTTGGGTTACATGTAAACCTATTTTCCGATGCCTAACTTCGTTGAAATCAAAGCATGTTTGATCCTTCCCCCTAGTACCTATTTTAATTGTTGTTCTATCCCCTTTAGTCATTACTTTACCCACCACACTTCTTGATCGAATTAGATTAACATTAGGAGATAAATAGCGGTGCTTAATCGTTTCCCTGTGTTCGACCCTTAACTTGCCTCTATACTCTTTTAGTTGCATGTTTAGGACTACAAATATCATTTGATAGAGGTGTCTTAGTGACGACCTAAAATACCGCCTGTCAAATTGGCGCCGTTGCCGGGGAGACGGTTTCCATTGTACGTTTATCCCTTCGTTGAGACTAGTTCACTTGTTTAATTTTCCTACTACTCCTTGCTTGTCAGTGCTCACTTTCTACTTAGCTTTGTATATGCGCAGGAGGCAACGAAGTTCTAGTCCTTTGGCGCCCATAGACCCAGAGCTGGAGCGCACCCTTGCTCAATTGAGGAGGGAAATTAGGGATAGTGTGGAAAACCCTTTCCAAGAGGAAGTTAGTAGCTCTCCTACTCCTTCACCCTCTTCTAGTGAGGATCGTGAATCATTTGCAGGTTTAACTCCCAACCCATTTGCCCAATACCATAATCAACAAAGCATGGGTGATCAAAGGTCACTAAAGCAACTTGGAGCACCCGAACCTTATGCCTCACAAAGTGGGATCTTAGCCCCCACCACTCAAGCGAACAATTTCGAGATAAAGCCTAATTTCATTTCAATGATAGAGAAGAGGCAATTTACCGGTGGGAAATTTGAGAATCCCCATGAGCATCTCAAAGAATTTCTCAAGTATTGTGACACTATCAAGATCAACGGGGTGTCCCAAGAGTACATAAGATTGAAGATGTTTCCGTTCTCACTCATGGGAGCGGCGGAACATTGGTTGAACAAGGATGTTCCTCCCGGTTCCTTCACGACTTGGAATGAGGTAACTACGGCGTTCCTAGGAAGGTTTTACAATCACAAGAAAACCGCCGAGGCTCGCTCAAAGATTCAAAGTTTCCGCCAAAGAGGTGGAGAGTCTCTTTGTGAGGCATGGGAGAGATTCAAAGAATTACAAAGGCAATGCCCACACCATGGGATTCCTAATTGGCAAGTTCTCCAAACATTCTACGGAGGACTCTCCCCTCAAAGTAAGACTAGCCTTGATGCCGGAGCCGGAGGCCCAATCATGAACAAAAGGGAAGATGAAGTGGAGAGTATCATAGAAGAAGTTGTGCGCAATTATGAGGATTGGTACGAAGGTGAGAGGGAAGCCACTTCTAGCAAAGGAACGGTACATTCCGTCGAGCAAACCAATGCCATCACAAATCTTTCCAACCAAATGGCAAAGATGGCGAAACAAATGGAGGAGTTCATGAAATCAAGTTCCCAAAATGCTTCCTCCCCTTCTCCCAAGGGAGGCCATGGTATGAATCCTTCTACTTCTTCTCCCTCTAATTACAATGCCATGCCTCCTGGTTGTATGTTTTGTGATATATGTGGAGGCTATGATCATAATTCTCAACAATGTATGTCCATAAGTGAAGGTCCCCCTCCCCATGAAAATGATGATAATGTTGAAGATGTTAATGCCATGAATTTTGTGCCCCGTGAGGGAAATAATGGAATGCGACCAAATTGGAATCAAAACCCAAACCGTAGTTGGAATCAAAACCAAGGTTGGAATCAAAGTCAATGGAATCAAAGTGGTAGTGGTTATGATAACCAAGGCCAAGGTAGGGGAAACTCTTCCAATTACAATGGAAGAAGTTACTCAAACCAAAGACCCAATTGGAATCAAAACCAACAACACTATTCCAACAACCAACAACGTTTTAATTCCAATCAGGGTTCCGGGGGTAATAGACCTCAAAATGCTTCTACTTTCTCACAAAATAGTAGACCCCCCGGTTTTGACCAAGTAAGGCCCCATTCTCAAATTCCCCCTACTCAACCCCTCCAAATAGAAGCCCCTCCTGATCCTATGATGGCTATGCTTCAAAATTTCATTAAAAATCAAGAAAACCATAATAAGAGTCAAGAGGAAGAAAAGAAACAAATCAAGGCACACATGAAAATGCTTGAGACCCAAATCTCTCAAATTGCCCAACCAAGTTCTTCATCCTCCCCTTCTTCATCTTCTTCTTTACCTAGTCAAGGTGTCAACCCCAAGTCTATGTATGCCATTACTACTAGAATGGGAAGATCCTTGAGAGTGAACTAAATGTTGAGAAGAGTCCCGATGTGAGGATAGGACTTGAGGTTGAGGATGAATCATCAAGAGAGAATGAGATTCTAGAGGGAAGTGCCGGAAAGAATGAGAGGGGTGAGAAAGAGAAAGAGAAGGAACTCGAAAAGGAGAGCACCAAAGATCAAACATCTTTACCCCTTAATCTCCAACCTAGGAATGAGAGGTTGCCTTTTCCCCAAAGATTTGCTAGGTCTAGGCTTGATGTCCAATTTGGAAAATTTTTAGATGTAGTAAAGAGCTTGCATGTTTCTATACCCTTTGTGGATGCTATGAAAGAGATGCCACACTACTCTAAATTCCTAAAAGACCTCCTGAATGGAAGGAGAGAAGTTGAAACCGTTAGCTTAACCGCAAATTGTAGTGCTATTCTCTCCAGTAAGCTACCAACTAAATTGCAAGATCCCGGTAGTTTTTCCATCCCTTGTTCTATCAATGAAGTTCATTTGGGGAAAGCTTTGTGTGACCTAGGTGCTAGTGTGAGTTTAATGCCTTTCTCGGTCTACCAAAAGCTTAATGTGGGAAACCTTTCACCTACAAACATCACCCTCCAATTAGCAGATAGGTCCACAAAATTGCCTATAGGGAAAGTAGAGGACATACCCCTTAGAGTCGGTAAGTTCACTTTTCCGGTGGACTTTTATGTTCTTGAAATGGATGAAGATGAAAGAATTCCTATAATCTTGGGTAGGCCATTCCTAGCTACCTCTAAAGCAATTATTGATGTCAAAGAAGGCAAGATGACCTTGAAGGTTGACAATGATTCTATCGAATTTGATTTGAATAAGGTGATGAGACAACCTTCCTCTGACAATGAATGTTTTAGAATAGATACAATTGAAAACTTGATGAATGAGTTTAGATACCCTTATATGCATGCTTCTAATGATCTACTTGAGAATGTTTTGTTGAATGAGAATGAGGTAGGTGATCAAAAGGAGATGCAATTATATGAGGAAATGCTTGATAAGAAAGAAGAGACAACCCCCGACCAAGAGATGCCCCAACCGTATGAAGTCTTCCAAGTAGAAGAGGAGGAAATCTCCAATGGTAAGGTAGCTCCGAAGGTAGAATTGAAACCTCTACCTTCGGGCTTGAGGTATGTCTTTTTGGATGTTAATGATACTTTTCCGGTCATTATCAATGCTAACCTCACGGAAGAGCAAACCTCCTCATTGCTTAATGTTTTGAAAATGCATAGGAAGGCTTTGGGTTATACTCTTGATGATCTCAAAGGTATAAGCCCCTCCCTATGCAT
This sequence comes from Chenopodium quinoa, assembly GCF_001683475.1. Classification (NCBI taxonomy): domain Eukaryota; kingdom Viridiplantae; phylum Streptophyta; class Magnoliopsida; order Caryophyllales; family Amaranthaceae; genus Chenopodium; species Chenopodium quinoa. The sequence goes on from NW_018745616.1 coordinate 69,149, forward strand.
GCATAAGATCGATTTAGAGGAGGGTGCTAAGCCGTGTAGGCAACGGCAAAGGAAACTTAATCCTTCCATGCAAGAGGTTGTGAGAAAGGAAGTTTCCAAGCTACTTGAAGCAGGGATCATCTATCCAATCGCTCATAGTGATTGGGTATCCCCGGTTCAAGTAGTGCCGAAAAAGGGAGGTATGACGGTAATGATCAATGATAAGCAACAATTGGTCCCAACTCGGCTTGTTACGGGTTGGCGCATGTGTATTGATTACCGCCAATTAAATGCCAACACTTCCAAAGACCATTTTCCATTACCGTTCATCGATCAAATGCTTGAGAGGCTTACAAAGCATGCTTTTTATTGCTTTCTTGATGGTTATTCGGGATTCTTCCAAATCCCAATTGACCCAAAAGATCAAGAAAAGACCACTTTCACTTGTCCCTACGGAACTTTTGCTTACCGTAGGATGCCTTTTGGTCTTTGTAATGCCCCGGCCACCTTCCAAAGATGCATGATGTCAATTTTTAGTGAAATGATCGAGGAAGAAATGGAAGTTTTTATGGATGATTTTTCCGTTGGTGGAGGCACGTATGAGCAGTGCCTAATGAATTTATCTCGTTGTTTAGAAAGGTGTGAGAGTGCCAACTTGGTGCTCAATTGGGAGAAATGCCACTTCATGGTGGAAAACGACATTGTTCTTGGCCATAAAATCTCCCAAGCGGGCATCGAAGTCGATGGTGCGAAGGTTGATGTGATCGAGAAGCTTCCTCCTCCCACAAATGTGAGAGAAGTGAGGTCCTTCCTTGGTCATGCCGGCTTTTACCGCCGCTTCATCAAAGATTTCTCTTTGATTGCTAAGCCTCTCACATCTCTCTTGCAACAGGATAAAGAATTTGTATTTGATGAAGCTTGTCATGAGTCATTTTGCAGGTTGAAAAAGGCCCTTTGCACCGCCCCCGTAGTCCGAGGACCGGATTGGTCTCTACCATTCGAGCTAATGTGCGATGCAAGCGACGGGGCCATTGGATCAGTTCTGGGACAAAGAAAGGATGGGAAACTTCACGTTATATACTATTTGTCCAAGACTCTCAATGATGCCCAACGAAATTATACAACTACCGAAAAAGAGTTTTTGGCGGTTATCCACTCATTTGAGAAGTTTAGAACCTACCTCATTGGTTCTAGGACAATAGTGTATACCGATCACTCGGCTCTCAAATATTTGATAAGTAAGAAGGAGGCCAAACCGAGGTTGTTGAGATGGGTGTTGGTCCTTCAAGATTTTGATTACGAAATGAGAGATAAGAAGGGAGCCGAGAACGTGGTGGCGGACCACCTCTCTAGGTTAGGAGCTGCAAGAATACATGAAGACGATTTGCCAATTGAAGATGCCCTAATGGATGATGTCTTATATGCTCTTGAGGCAAAATCGGAGCCTTGGTATGCGGATATTGTGAACTACTTGGCTTGTAGTGCCATACCTCCGGATTTCACTCCTCAACAACATAGAAAGCTCAAGCATGAAGCAAAGAAGTATATATGGGATGACCCCATGTTGTTGAAGAGAGGGGTGGATGGACTCTTGAGAAGATGTGTTCCTAATGTAGAATTCCAAGATGTGCTCTCAATGTGCCACTCATCCCCTTGTGGTGGTCATATGAGTGCTCAAAAGACCGCTTCCAAGGTTTTGCAATGTATGCTCTTTTGGCCGTCTCTATTCAAAGATGCTTGGCAATTTGTTAAGACTTGTGATAGGTGCCAAAGGACAGGGAACATATCACGGCGCGATGAGATGCCCCAAAATCCTATTCTTGAACTTGAAATCTTTGATGTTTGGGCAATTAACTTCATGGGCCCTTTCATCTCATCCCAAGGAAACCGGCACATTCTAGTTGCCGTTGATTATGTCTCCAAATGGGCGGAAGCCGTGGCATCTCCCACCAACGACTCAAGGGTGGTCATCAATTTGTTCAAGAAAGTCATCTTCCCAAGATTCGGTGTTCCTAAGGCTATCATAAGTGATGGAGGCTCACACTTCAAGCACCATGCATTCAACAAGCTTCTTTCAAAGTACGGTGTATCTCACAAGCGAGGCCTTGCTTACCACCCCCAAACAAGTGGTCAAGCGGAGGTCACAAATAGGGAGTTAAAAGTCATCTTAGAGAAGACTGTTGCTAGAACAAGGAAGGATTGGTCCAGTAAGCTCATTGATTCATTGTGGGCATATAGGACCGCCTTCAAGACTCCTATAGGGACTACCCCCTATAAGCTTGTTTATGGGAAGCATTGCCATTTACCCGTAGAGATGGAGCACCGAACGCATTGGGCAATCAAGCAAATCAACTTTGATCTCCACAGTGCGGGTGAGCAAAGGCTTCTAGAGCTTCATGAGTTGGAAGAGCTGAGAATGAATGCATATGACAGTGCAAGCCTCTACAAAGCAAGAACCAAGGCATGGCACGATGCTCGAATTTCCAAGAAGGAATTTGTGGAAGGACAAAAGGTCCTGCTCTACAATTCAAGACTCAAGCTCTTCCCCGGGAAATTGAGATCTAGATGGAGCGGTCCATTTCAAGTGTCCAAAACCTTTCCTTATGGCTCGGTTGAGATTTTCAATGACAAGTACCCTCCATTCAAAGTGAATGGGCAGCGTCTCAAGCCATACTATGAGGGTCAGCTAATTGAGAAGCCAGAAAATTTATCTCTCATTGATGTTTCCAAATCACCATGATTCCGTGTGAAGTACGTCAAGCTAGTGACGTTAAAGAAGCGCTTACGGGAGGCAACCCGGTTTCTAACCTCTTTGATTTTATTTTCTTTCAAATCGCTTGAACTAATCCACCTAACGCTCTTCCCAATCAATTCTGATGCAGGCGTGATTGCGTGTGTCCACGAGGAAAGAAAGGCAAGAGCAAAGCAGAAAAATTAAAAAAGAGAGGAATTTTTAAATTTGTGCTCGGATGAATTCTAAAGAAACAGAACCTCAGCGCGATTTGAACGCGGCTGTAGCGCGATCCGCGGCAGCATTAAAGCGCGGGCGCACCTGGTTTCGTCGCGGGCGCGCAATTTTTATGAATGAAAATTTCTCCAATTCCAGGGAGTTGGAGCGATTTTATCGCGGCTGAAGCGCGATCCGCAACAGCAGTAAGGCGCGGGCGCGCCTGGTTTCATGCGGCGCGCCGTTTTTGTGAATGTAAATTCTCCAATTCCAGGGAGTTGGAGCGATTTTATCGCGGCTGAAGCGCGATCCGCAACAGCAGTAAGGCGCGGGCGCGCCTGGTTTCATCGCGGGCGCGCCGTTTTTGTGAATGTAAATTCTCCAATTCCAGGGAGTTGGAGCGATTTTTATCGCGGCTGAAAGCGCGGCCCGCGATGAGCAGTAAGGTGCGGGCGCGCCTGGTTTCTTCGCGGGCGCGCCTGGTATACGCTTGAAAATTACTTCCATTCCAGGAGGCAGGAGCGATTTGGCCGCGATTGCAGAGCGGCTCGCGTTTTAAAGAAGGCGCGGGCGCGTCTATTATTAGCGCGGGCGCGCTGTAGTTTTACTGATTTCCAGGAAGTTGGAGCGATTTAGGCGCGATATAGGAGCGGCTCGCGTTTTCTATAAGGAGCGGGCGCGCCTTAATCGGGAGCGGGCGCGCCTTTCTGGATATCAGAAAAAAAAAAAAAATACGGTGGCTTCTTATATTCCCGCAATTTCCAAATCCTCACAAACATAAACCAAACCCTCTTTGCCTTTCTCTCTCTTCGCGGCCGCTCCTCACCACCATAGCCAAGATCATCTTCTTCCACCTTCATAAATCAATCATTCTCAAAATATAAACCACATCAATCATCCTCAAGCTTCAATCAATCATCCTCTCCGTTTGTTCATCTTCAAAGGTAGCAATTGGGCATCAAGGGCACAACCGCAACGAACCCCCCCCCCCCCCTTCCTACTCAAATCCTTCACCAAATCGACACCAAAACAGCAATCTTCCGCATAAAGGTAAAGGTATTCGATCTCCTTAGTTAATTATTCTCTTGGATTAATTTTAAGTAAGGATTTTGATTATCTTAGGTTATTAGCGAAATTTGGTTGATTATTGTTGAAATTATTGCTGGATTCTGTTGAACTTGTTGTTGTTGATTAGTATCTTAGGCTATATTCGTTGCGTGGTTGGATTATTATTGCTTGTGAACAGGTACATTGTAGTTTTGTGGAGGTTAAGGGTGGAAATAGCCGGAGTTGGCTTTGAAAAGGAGTGAAAAAAAAAAAAAAAAAAAAAAAAGAGGTGGGCAGTCATGAGTCTAAGAATTGGGAAGAAGAGAAAAACTGCAAAGTCGGGACAATCGTCCCAAAACCAAGAGTCAGACCAACCCAATGCCTTACCCACCCTAAAATTTTTACACAAAAGCCACTCCTCCATACACTCGGAAATGCAAAAACGTAAGTTGCGACCTTCTAGACACTACCATCGTGGAGACATGATAAAACTCGGTATTAATGATGATTTGTGGATTCTTTTTGACAACCTTCGATTAGGGTCATTCATAAACTCCTCATTCATGACCTACAAAGAACCCACATTAGAGTTTTTCTCGTCTTTTCAAGTGGATAGTCTAGAAAATGACGACTTTCGAATTTCTTTCCAACTCTTCAACAACCCCCACACCATGTCATTGGCAGAGTTCAACCGAGCCCTCGACCTTCACCCCGATGCCGACATTCACTACCCTCTATATGAGAGCTTTGGGGAGTATAGTGAGTACGCTTGGTGGCGTTCCATTTCAGGCAAAAATGAGTTTTACACCCGGACTTCCATAGCCAGTGAGATTTGGCAACCTGCCCTTAGGATCCTACACCGTTTATTAGGGTATTCTATCATTCCTAAGCAGGACCTAGGGAAGCTGACTAAGGAAGAGGTCCTTTGCCTATGGATAGCCACAAAGGCAGAGCATGCTCGGAGGTTGAATTTGGGTTTCCTCTTCATGCAAACCTCCCAAGCCATAGCAAAGGGGAAAAAGCCAGGGGAGATACACTGCGGGGCGATGGTCACTAGACTGGCCACCAAATTAGGTTACACTGACCTTCTACCTCTATGCACGGCCGTAGGTAGTAGTGGGGATATTTACCTTGATTTGGACCAGCTTCGCCGTTCTGATTTTATTACCCCCACGGCGAACCCCAATGCTTTTAGGTGGCTAGTTAGAGGAGCCCACCATTGTTTCCTCCCCAAGCCTCACTTCACTTCTCTCACGCGTCAGTCCCCTAATGTGTGGAGAGTTTTGAGAGATAGCGGGCGAGTGCCCGATGTCGATGGGGACGATGAGGTTTGAATGGGTAATGAGGAGGAGGTTCAGGAGGAGGAGCAGCAGCATTGCAGGCAATTTATGAGTCACAGCAAGGCCACCATCTGCAGCAGCAGGCCCTCTATGACTCCGCTGTGGATAGAGGAGAGATTGCCCCCCCCGTGAACTACCCCAATTGGCCGCCTCAGCACGGCCCTGTTCCTTCTTGGGGGGGGGGACAATCTCCCCACTTACCCCTACTGGCAAGGTCCTTCCGAGCCTAGTAGGGAGCTCCGCAGCTTCCCAGAGGACGGGCAGTACGATTATCGTGTGCCCGGCGGGTGTGACTTTAGAGGGGACCCTGCGTACCCCTATGCACATCCTGATCACCCCGCCCCTCTGTACTCTCAATCCGAGAACACTCCCTCTGATCCTTTGCCTAGTTGGCAAGAGGATCTTTACAGAGGTCACTACGGTTGGCCGCCGGGCTTTGACAGTGGTTGGGGCCTTTTCGGCCCCCCTAGTGGCTTCACTTATGACGAGCCGCCACGTCGGTCTGGCTCACCTAGTGAGCCCGGCTCTAGTGGCCAGTAGGCTGCGTCCTTGAGTATATCTCTCTCCCTTGTTTTTGTACGCTTATTTTGATGAGTTGGAGATATACTCTTGGTAGGGAGTGACTTGGTTGGGATTCTTACTTGCTCGCCTGCCGGTCTTTCATTGTTTCCCTGTACCTTCATGCTGCTGATTCTACTGAGTTACATGACTGTTTTCGTTGGTTGACTTTGCCCCTGTTCACTAATACTGTTGATGAGTTTTTGATATGGTTTTGATGATGATGCTGCTTTGGGGACGCTTCTCTCGGTTTGATGGATACCGCTGAGTCCGCCCCCCGTTTTCCCTGTCGATAATGATGATTACTGGTATTCGCCAACATGGCGATTCACCAGTGCTGGTATGTATTTATGGCTTGATGATTTTTGAGGTAATGTTGATTTTGGTGAAGATCTAGAAATTTTGTCAAGGGTAGATTAGTTTATAGCGAAAAAAAAAAAAAAAAAAAAAAAAATATTAATTTGACTTGCGTTCTTGAATGTCTTTATTCCTAAGGATTAACAGTTTCCGCGTTCTTGGATTGCCATTGGTTGACTCTAAGATATGTCTATGCTAAGGTAGTTGCTAGAACTCGTAAGGCCCACCGAACCCAAATTCACTTGTTTGTGGTAAGATGGTGTTGCCCTCTTTGGGGGATTTGAAGCCCTAAAGGTAGTTTTGTAACCCATGTCAGATTTTATTGTTCAAGCCTCCACCACTTATTATATGAGCGGCATAGGATCCTTACCAAGGCATGCTTCGATCGAGAACTTGTTGTCTAGCTACCCGAGATCGCGACCGAACTATATCTAAGGACGATAAAAGCATTTTCTTCGGTGACTATTTTGCTTTTCTAGGTTTATCTTTCCTTTTGTTGCTTCTTGATAAATTATATTTTTTTTTTTTTTTCTTTTTACGTTTGCCCCTTGCTAGCCATGATTGAGCCTGCACCTCTTTGTTCATAAACACATTCAAACCCCATGACCTTTTGTTTCACTTTTCGCCCAATGACTTGTGAAGTTTGAGACATGATAGTTTGTAATGATTTAAAATCGGAAAGTTGCAAGGTGATGGTTTGGAATTTGAAATAACAAGCAAGGACAATGGAAGTTCCCCATAAAAAAAAAAAAAAAAAAAAAAAAAAAAAAAAAAAAAAATTGTTTATAGTTTGAGCATTGAGGGCACTGCTCATTTCAAGCTTGGGGGAGAGGTTCTACGCATTTTGTATATACTTTTGTGAGTTTGTGCTGAATAAGCTTGGGGGAAGATGTATTTTGTTTGGAAATTGGTGATATTCTACTTTGTTATGAGAATTGGCGACATCTTCTGCTTCACAATTAGGATTTACCACCAAATTTTCATATATACTTATTTTATTTTATTTTATTTATTTATTTATTTCTTTCCTCACCCTTACCTCCTAGCCTGCATTACAACCCTAAGTCCTTTTAACTTGGATTGGTTGAGTCACTAGTCGGTGGAGGGAGCTAGATTTCAAGCATATGGAGAGAGCATGACTTGGTAAGATGTCGGGTCACCCTTGTTTCATTTGTTCCGGGTCCTTCGTGGAGTCATGAGATACTACCTTGAAGGGTGGATTTGAATCCAGATGAGGGAACGCGGTAAGAATGTATGGAATGCGGGTGGAGTGGAGCATATTAGAGTTCTCTATGCTTAGAATAACTTATCTTTCAATCAACCATTGGCATCCAAAAAATGTGTTTACTCTTAGTACCTAGAAAAGATTGTCATCCATCTATGCTTGTTTGTAGTTAATTTTCTTCTTTATTTGCTCCTTTGTTTTGGTTTGTCTTGAGCATGTCGCCAAGAGTTGTGGGTTAAACTCTTTGGAAACCCCCACGAGAGCATACTCGTCCTCATTGGCGACTTTGAGGTTTAAATGGCTTGTTGTTTATGTTAAAAACAACCGTGATTCCTACGAAAGTGAGTTAGTGTAAATTCCTTCCCCCTCTTTTTATTTTATTTTATTTTATTTTACTTTATTTTATTTTTATTTATATTGCTTGTGTTTGGATAATCGTTTCTCAATCTTCTTTGCCTTTAGCTTTGCTCGAGGACGAGCAAAGGTCTAGCTTGGGGGAATTTGATGAGTGACATTTATGTCGCTCTTAGGATAGTCTTTTCTAGTAGTTTTAGTAATAATTCAGTTCATTTTAGTATGTTTTTGCTATGATCCTCCTATTTCGAGTATTCTACCTTTGTGGCGCGTAATGTGTATTCATGTGGTTTAGGTAGTCTATACTCCCCTCCCCTTTCGTTGTATCACGCCTTGCCTTCCTGTTCCATGATTGCAGGTGTATGCTGTTGATTCAGAGATGGAAGGGATAAGGGCAAAACAGGAAGAAATCCAAACCAGACGAATGGCGCGGGCGCGCAACCAAAGGAGCGGGCGCGCATCTATAGAGCGCGGGCGCGCTGATGAGCGGGATCAACCATTAAATACCCTCTTTGGAGCGGGCGCGCATTTCTAGGAGCGGCCGCGCCATCATTTAACGCGCGGGCGCGCCACTGTTGGGCGCGGGCGCGCCTCTCTGCTGCTGATTCAAATCCCGATTTCAGCCCAAGTTAAAAGAAAGAAAAAAGCAAAAAACGGCTAAGGGGGGGGAGGAAAAGGATTAAAAAAAAAAAACTAGCATAGAAACCCAAGGAGAGAGCTCAAAAATATCAATTTCTAGGTCTTTGTTTTTAGAAAAATTTTGTATTGAACAATCATATAGCTTTTAGTGTAATTCTCATTGTCTATCAACATTAGTTTTACTTTTAGTTTTTGAAGAAGTAATTTTGCAACATTGATGTATGGTCAAGCTTGGAGATTGAAGATTGAATGATGTGTGGCTCTTTATTTGGATTTCAATGAAGGTTTTGGTATATTTCTCTATTGTCTCTTGCTTTTATGATTAAAGCTTCTACTCTTGTTAATTTAGTTGATAAAAAACTTTGTCTTTCTTCCATTTCATTGGTTATAATGTTGCTTAGCATGATTGTAGTTGTAGTTATGACTAGTGAGTAGTTTCTTGTTGCTAGGGGTTTGGTGAAGATATACTTTGAGTTTGATGTATGTTAGGCTAGGTTAATTTGGAATATTTGTGATTAAATCTTCCTTGTTGCTTATACTTATTAGTCACTCCATGTTTATGGCCATATGCATGTTGTGGTTGAATGACGTGAACTAAATCGTGACGATAGTGCGATTTAGGAATAGTCATTAGGTGATTGATTATTGCATGACCTTAGCTGTATGCCTTACGACGATAGTGTGAGCGTATGTTAGCTAGGAAGGCTCTTAATCCCGATAGGTGATTAGAGAGTATTCTTGATATTGCCTTGTATGAGTCGCTTGGGTTACATGTAAACCTATTTTCCGATGCCTAACTTCGTTTGAAATCAAAGCATGTTTTGATCCTTCCCCCTAGTACCTATTTTAATTGTTGTTCTATCCCCTTTAGTCATTACTTTTACCCACCACACTTTCTTGATCGAATTAGATTAACATTAGGAGATAAATAGCGGTGCTTAATCGTTTCCCTGTGTTCGACCCTTAACTTGCCTCTATACTCTTTTAGTTGCATGTTTAGGACTACAAATATCATTTGATAGAGGTGTCTTAGTGACGACCTAAAATATCATTTGAATCAAATGAAAGTAAAATACATTTTACAAAGCTAATTGGATCAAATGAAAGTCAAACACATTCAAACAAAGCTATTTAAATCAAATGGAAGTCAAATACATTCTACAAAGCTGATTGAATTAAATGAAAGTCAATCACATTCCTACAAAGCTATTTGAATCAAATGAAAGTCAAATACGTTCTACAAAGCTAATTCTATCAAATGAAAGTCAAACACATTCAAACAAAGTTATTTAAATCAACTGGAAGTGAAATGCATTCTACAAAGCTAATTGAATCAAATGAAAGTTTAACACATTCAAACAACGCTATT